>NW_010365513.1:0-304 GCF_000414095.1 Morus notabilis
GGTAAAAAATGACATGTCGTTTTGTTGCTAAAAAATTCTTGTCTTTTTCTCAAAATGACATGCCGTTTGTAGATTTTTTTTATCATGAAAAAACATGTCATTTTGATGCATCTAATAACAATATGTCATTTTGTTTGTGAAAATTTTCCCCTTTTGCTCAAAACGACATGTCATTTTGTTTGTGAACTTTTTTTGTCGTTTTGTCTCTTTTTTGTAGGCACACTGATCGTGTCCTTAAAATTTTATGAAGTCATTTTTATTATATTTTATTTTATTTTTACAACATAAAAAATATAGAAAATCA
>NW_010365513.1:509-771 GCF_000414095.1 Morus notabilis
ACAAAACGACGTCGTTTCGAGACATCGGTAAAAAATGACATGTCGTTTTGTTGCTAAAAGATTCTTGTCTTTTTCACAAAATGACATGTCATTTGTGGATTTTTTTTATCATGAAAAAACATGTCATTTTGATGCATCTAATAACAATATGTCATTTTGTTTGCGAAAATTTTCCCCTTTTGGTCAAAATGACATGTCATTTTTCTTGTGAACTTTTTTTGTCGTTTTGTCTCTTTTTTGTAGGCACACTGACCGTGTCCTT
>NW_010365514.1:0-4720 GCF_000414095.1 Morus notabilis
TTTTTTTTTTAGGATTTTGGATTAGTGTTTGAAGAAGTCATAATTAGTTGCACTTGCTCTTCTGGGAGGCTTTTGATTTGTTAAATTTGTGATTGACTTGCATTTGGAATTCGTAGTTATTAGTTCTGCAATCCTTTGATTAAGTTGGTTAATGGTCAATGTTGTATACTATTTTGTTGGCGGCCTAACAAGAAAAGTTTTGAAACAATTGTAGTGCCAAACTTTTGTTAAAGAGAGCTGCTGTATCGAGGCTGAAGCCGGTTGTTGTTTTGGTCCTCGGCTTCGTGGAATGGGTACCAATGGCACCGCTTGTCCTTCTCCTATGAAGGCTACATCCAATGGTGTATTCCAGGGTGATGATCCTCTTCACTTTGCACTCCCTCTCGTTATTTTGCAAATCTGTTTGGTACTTGTGGTCACTCGAGTCCTTGCTTTTCTTATGAGGCCATTAAGACAGCCACGAGTTATCGCGGAGATTATTGTAAGTCTCTTTTTCTTTCTTTGCTTGAATGTAATATACGTGCAATCAAAGTTTTCCCCCAAATGATTTTCATTAAGAATATAATCTTATGATTTTTGAGTTTGAGAGGCTTTTGATGTCGAAGTTGTGGGCTAAAATTATTTCTTAGCCCTCAGAAGTTTGTAAACTGAAACGTAGCAGTTGTCTGAGCATAGAATACTTGAATTTTGGTTTTAAAGGCTTTTCCGGTTTTTGATTTTTGTTGTCCCGGTTCTAATATCTATCAACTTATTTTGGATAAAATATATAGCTTGCTTAAGTAGTAAAAGGAGATGGAACCATTAGTATTGACTTAAGTAATAATCTTTTGAGACCCAATTGGAAGTGTTACCTATCCTCATCCAAAGCATTATTTGACTAATTTCACACAACAGAAATAAAGATAAAACTGAGCTACAGTACACACATTACCTTATATTGTTTCATTTGTCAGGGAGGAATACTACTTGGGCCATCGGCTCTAGGACGGAACCAAAATTATCTTCATGCAATTTTTCCAGCCAGGAGTCTCACTGTGTTAGACACTCTAGCAAATCTTGGTCTTCTATTCTTTCTCTTCTTGGTGGGTCTGGAGTTGGATCCTAAATCCATTCGCCGGACTGGAAAAAAGGCCCTGGGCATTGCAATTGTAGGAATCAGCCTCCCGTTTGCTTTAGGAATTGGTTCATCTTTTATCCTCCGTGCAACCATATCTAAAGGTGTAAGTAGTGCTGCTTTCCTGGTGTTCATGGGAGTGGCCCTTTCAATTACTGCCTTCCCTGTCTTAGCTCGTATTCTGGCTGAGCTGAAACTTTTGACCACCGATGTTGGTAGGATGGCTATGTCAGCCGCGGCAGTCAATGATGTAGCTGCATGGGTTCTTCTTGCTCTCGCCATTGCCCTATCAGGGTCTAACCAATCTCCCCTTGTCTCGTTGTGGGTCTTACTGTCTGGTTGTATTTTCGTAATTAGCTGTATCATCCTCGTTCCTCCAATCTTCAAATGGATGTCTCAGAGATGCCATGAAGGTGAACCAGTGGATGAGATGTACATATGTGCAACATTAGCTGCTGTTCTGGCTGCCGGGTTCATTACCGATACTATTGGAATTCATGCCATGTTTGGTGCTTTTGTCATCGGAGTTCTTGTTCCAAAGGACGGTCCACTTGCCGGCGCCCTTGTGGAAAAAGTAGAGGATCTTGTATCTGGTCTATTCCTACCTCTGTACTTTGTTTCAAGTGGATTGAAGACCAATGTAGCCACCATTCAGGGTCTCCAATCATGGGGTCTTCTAGTTTTAGTTATATTCACGGCTTGTTTCGGGAAGATCTTTGGCACTGTCATGGTGTCCTTGTATTGTAAAGTGCCTATCCGTGAGGCTTTAGCACTTGGGTTCCTAATGAACACTAAAGGCTTGGTGGAACTCATTGTCCTCAACATTGGTAAAGACAGAAAGGTATTTCACCACGATTGTGAATTCTTAATATATTTATTTTTTCAAACAGAATCTTGTTTGTTGTTTAGTTGAAAGACTGAGTGCATATTATCATTCTTCGTTGCAGGTTTTGAATGACCAAACTTTTGCCATAATGATTCTAATGGCTGTCTTTACTACTTTCATTACCACGCCTCTTGTAGTTGCTGTCTATAAGCCAGCAAAAAGGGCAAGAATGGCCGAGTACAAGTACAGAACAATTGAGAGGAAAAATCCAAACTCTCAACTCAGGATCTTGGCCTGTTTCCATTCGCAAAGAAATGTTCCATCGTTGCTTAACCTGCTCGAGTCCTCAAGAGGAACCGAAAAGCATCAAGAACTTTGTGTATATGCACTGCATCTCATGGAGCTTTCCGAGAGGTCATCAGCTATACTTATGGTACACAAAGCACGAAGAAATGGATTGCCATTTTGGAACAAGGGCCACCGATCAGATTCTGGTAATATTGTCGTGGCATTTGAGGCTTACCGGCAACTAGGACGAGTGTCAGTCAGGCCAATGACATCGATTTCTTCAATGTCCGATATGCATGAGGACATTTGTACTACTGCTGAGGGAAAAAGAGCTGCAATCATAATCCTTCCATTCCACAAGCACCAAAGGCTGGATGGCTCATTGGAGACTACCCGGAGTGACTTCCGCTGGGTTAACAGGAGGGTACTTGAGCGTGCGCCTTGCTCGGTTGGAATTTTCGTTGATCGTGGACTCGGTGGAAGTAGCCATGTGGCTGCGAGTAACGTTTCCTATTCCATTACAGTTCTCTTCTTCGGGGGTCGAGATGACAGAGAGGCCCTTGCTTACGGCAGTCGCATGGCTGAGCACCCGGGTATCAGACTAACGGTTATTCGCTTTCTAGTGGAGCGTGAGGCTGCAGGGGAGATTACAAGAGTTAACATGGAAGAAGATTCTAGCACCATTTTGGACTCAGTAGATGAGGTGCTCCTGAACGAGTTCAAGAAGACTAAGGCCGACAACAACTCCGTCAAATATGAAGAGAAAGCTGTTACAAGTCCGGAACAAGCCATTGCCATAATCCGTGAGACTGGCCGCTGCAATCTATATCTGGTTGGTCGAATGCCTGCCGGTGAAGTGGCCTTGGCTTTAACGAGGAGGAGCGAGTGCCCGGAATTGGGGCCTGTGGGGACTTTGTTGACTTCACCAGATTTCTCTACGACAGCATCAGTTTTGGTTCTGCAACAATACAATGGTCAGGTTCCCCAGAATTTTACCTCAGAAAGTGCGGAAGAAGTGTCAACAGAAACAGACTGAATAATCAATAATCACCTAACTGGATTTCTTGTTCTATAACTTGAACTTGCCAATTAGACGGGCTAATAACTAGTGCTAAAAAACCACTTTGCACAAAGAATAAATGCAGTTTTTGAGAAGTTGGATTTTATTCTTTAAAAGGAAAGAGAAACGCTGGGCCTTTTAGCTTTTTTTATTTTTTATTTTTTATTTTTTAATTAGACTTGAACTTGCCAATTAGATGGGCTAATAACTAGTGCTAAAAAACCACTTTGCACAAAGAATAAATGCAGTTTTTGAGAAGTTGGATTTTATTCTTTTAAGGAAAGAGAGACGCTGGGCCTTTTAGCTTTTTTTATTTTTTATTTTTTATTTTTTAATTAAATATGCTTTACTAGCAAAAAAAGCAAGTTCTGCCAGTTATTGCACAGCTCGACTCGTGTAACGCTAGAAGTTAGGAACAATAAACCATATCTGTTAATATGATTTTGTTTCTTTACTCTACTGATCTACATACGTTTAACGCCTAGTAGTAAACTTAACGCATATGGTAATGTTACCGTATTTCTTTTTTAAGGGACGCACAAGGTACACTAGACTTGACAGTATATTTTGTTTGGAGAAATTTATATATTTACGCCCTACGCTTTTAGATTTATTTAGTGCAGGTTTTAATTTCTTCCCCAGAGCATATTTTATGGCGGTCTAAATTCTATTTTGGTATCAAAAATTGTAAAAATGTTCTAAATTTTTCAAAAATAAAAAATGCTCAATCCCAACTTGGCACTCAAAGGAGGACAAACAAAAAAAATCCCATAATCAGATTAAAGAACCAAACTAGAACATCAAAGCCAAACATTCTTAGCGAGAAAGAACAAAACCCAACATCAGCTTCGCAATCGAAGTGCTGGCCCCGTATTTTTTCGCTGATTTGAGTTTAGAATTCGAGTTTTATTACAGCAAAAAGCTCTCAGAAACAGTCACATTTAATTTTTTTACTACAGTAAAAAGCTCTCACACAACATCATATCTCAACTCGAATTAAAAACTCAAATTAGCGAACCGAACGGGCTACGTAAAAACCCGATTAGCAAATTAAAATATAAGCATTGATCATGTCAACTTGATTTTGCCTAAAAGCAAAGGGAGAGGAGAGAAAGAGAGTTAGCGAGCGGGGGAGAGGGAGAGATGAGTGTCAAACGCTTAAAACTGAAACAAGCCAGCGCAATGGCTGACAAAGCAAAAGAGAAAATAGACAAAAGTCCTAAAACTCTTGTCTTGAAGGAAAAGAAGATCTAGCCATAAAACAAGCTAGCTAGACGATGTCTCGTTAAAATCCTTATTCGGTATAAAATTCAGCAAAAAAAACACCCATAAGAAAAAAAGAGTGCGTGATCTATCATTTAAGAAAATCTTTTTTTTGAAAGGATTCAAGAAATAATAAAATAAAATAAAATAATAATAATAATAATAATAA
>NW_010365514.1:4758-58176 GCF_000414095.1 Morus notabilis
TAATAATAATAATAATAATAATAATAATAATAATAATAATAATAATAATAATAAATTGCATTCATACGCTTCCTTAAAAGTTAATAAATCGTTGATTTGGTTATTGTAGGTAACACAATAAAAAATTGCATTGATACCCTTCCTTAAAAGTTAATAAATCGGTGATTTGGTTATTGTAGGTAACACAATAAGCTAATATGCTCCAACCATACACGACAAAAATGTTGTGACATCCATGTTATTCCATGACAAAACTTACGCTCCTAGCCCTCATCACTATGATAAAACCAAACTTTTCAGGAAAATGGCAAAAAAAAAAAAAAAAAAAAAAAAAAAAGAAGTGATATGATAACCTATCAAAGAAATAATTTATCGTCGCAAACAACTACAAAATTGACTTGGACTTTGCTACTCCTGCGGGGTAAGAATAAGTTGTCTTAAAAGTTTTATTACCACCAACTCATCTAGTTTGCCCACTTGCATCTTTGAAAAAGATAATTGAGAAAGGGAAAAAAAAAAAAAAAGATATGAAATTCTGCAGCTAGCTAAGAAAGATTGCGTTTAAAATGCAAACCCCAAGCTACAAAACAAGTATATATAATATGAGTATGTATAATATGAGTGGGGTAATGTATATAAAACCAAATTAATTTGATTCACTTTTCAAATTTGGAGCATGACCAGCGAAAAGATAAAATCAACACCTAACTGCACCAATAATCTCCTACCAGACGTGGAAAGTGAGGAGGAAAACAAAATTGTGGAAATTAAACAGGACCCCCGTGCGGAAAATGTAGCTGAGCATTAATATTCCGAAACTAACATGTTGTCTTTAAATGAAAAAGAATCTTAGGGTCCGTTTTGTTCGCTGATTCGAGTTTTTAATTTGAGTTGAGATGTGTGATTTTATGTGAGAGCTTTTTACTATAGCAAAAAAGTTAAATGTGACTGTTTCTGAGAGCTTTTTACTATAACAAAATTCGAATTCTAAATTCAAATCGGTGAAATAAACGGGACTATAATATTATTTAATTTTACACTCTTAATTATGTACCTTAATTTTGTTAGAAGTCGAATTTGCTCCACATCACCAAGTTACTGGGTTGTTACCCTATTTATGTGGAGTGGGTACCCTCTCTTCCTGAGCTGCCTTTTGGAGATGAGTTCTGCCTAAGCTCATTTATCATAGTATCAAAACATTCTCTTCTTAGGTCGTGCTTCGCATTTCAATCCTTGCAATTGTAATTTCATAACTTTTCACATATTGGGCATTAGAATTCTCCTTTTCTTCTTTGATTGTCCCTTTCTGAGCATTTGCATTCTCCCTCTATTCTTTGATTGGCCCTTGCTGGGTATTCTTTAATTGGCTCGTGCTAGGTATTTGCATTCTCTTCCTCTTTTTGATCGGGCTATATTGTTTAAAAAATGTTCAGAGGCACTATCCTGTACTAAGCACCACCATAAATAGAATATGAGTCTCACTTGTGGGTCCTACGCCGCGAGACCTACCTTCTATTAGTGAGTGGTGCTGAACATCACTAATGCCTAATAACATTACTCTGGCATTTGTATTCTTCTCCTCTTTTACATTTTGTCTATTGTTTTAATGGTCCTCCATATTGCGCATTTATTTGCATGTACACACATCAAAGGTAAATAAGGATAGTAATTTCAATTAATATTTTAATAATAAAATAAAGAGAAATAGTAGAAAATAGGCTAATATGAAAACCTTAAGAAAGTATATAGGCTAATTTTTAGTTATAGAAATTAATAGGCCATAACTTGTCAAGTTATGGTTCATAACCAGATAAGTTATGGACAAACTTGTCAAGTTATGGTTCATAGCCAGACAAGTTATGGATAAAAACCGTGAATAACTTGTCAAGTTATGGTTCATAACCAGACAAGTTATGGATTAAAAACAGTAATTTGGCATATTTATTAACTTATGTAAACTATTGGCCTATTAATTTTAATTCATCTAAAGTCTTGGCCTATTTCCTTTTTTCTCTCCAAAATAAACAACGCTTTTTATAAGATTTTTCAAGAATAAAATAAATGGAATATTCTTCTTTAAAAAACCAACATGTTAATATGTGGTATTGATGAAAATCTCCAAGATAGCTTTTTTTTTTTTTTTTGAAAAATGGAAATTGCATTCAAAACTAAGAAAATACAATCACTAATTCAGACGTGAAAGACCACAACACATTAAATGACTCAACCCCAATTATAGACCGGAACTACCGGTAAATTCGATTGAAATGCTCTAGGGAGTAATACGTGTACCAAATTCCAAAGAGGGGAAATCGAAAAGGCAAACAACTAATCGAGCACACAAATGGCACTTTCAAACACACCACAATAGTAGGTGGATAACTCCAATCGAATGAGATCGAGAGACTAAAAGCACCGGGGCCTACCACAACATTGCAAAGAAAAACTTGTAGACTACACCTAAAAACAACACCGGAAGTTGGAGAAACTAACTCCAAAAACAAACAAAAAACAAAAACTCACTAAAACTAAATGGTGAAAACATCAACGCCTTTATTTGACAAGCACACAAATCAAAACAAAATGACAAAGCCCAAATAACACCGGCGAAATCTCCAACGACAAGGCGACCACCGCCGCAGATAAGTAAGGGAGCCGCAATGCTGCAAGCAAGCCAAAGAAACACTGAAAAAAGGCCGAACCATCTCCTCCACCCACCGCTGCCAACTAGGGAAAACGTTTCATCCATGAAGCGCAACAACACCGAGACACCCACACGTCCCTAGCCTGCAATGAAAAGCGTGACCTTTCCACCTCCTCCGCCATCTCCGGTCTCTGTACTGCACCATAGGGAGCATAACTTTGCCGGCGTACAGACGTGCCTAGAAGCGGCAGCCAAGCACACATTGAAAAAGCCCCTCCCAACACCTTTTTCTACCACTCAAACAATAGCCCCGTTGACCCCTCGCTGGGAGGATCCACGCCGCGCCACTCAAGCAGCCTTCCATGGGACCGGGAGTCCAGAGCCAAGCCCAAGAGCGGTGCCGGACTCCGGCCCTTTGAAACTCTCTGCTAATGGCGCAAAGAAAAGCAAGGGATAGAGGAGAAGAAACCCCAGCGGCGCTTTTTCCAAGATAGCTATTAGCCATAAAATGTATTCAAAGGCATGAAATTTATCTCAAGCTTAACTTTGTAAGATACAAAAATAAATAGAAATCGTGTTTTGATCGTTTCTCTTGAAATTAAGATTCAAATTCTAAATTCTTGTATTACCCCACATATATACTATATATAATGGATAACTACGGGAATAAATAGAAATTGTGTTTTGATCGTTTCTCTTGAAATTAAGATTCAAATTTAAATTCTTGTATTACCCCACATATATACTATATTTAATGGATAACTAATAGAAAGTAATCTCATCTATATATATATATATATATGATCTTCATTCTTATGGGCTTTCATTATGAATCAGGATTCAGGAAGTGAGTTTCCATTTATTTTAAAAAAGTGATTTTGTGAGTGAGGGATCGGAATGAATTAACAAGTTCCAAATCCTGTAACATATTCATCTAAGTTAGCATATCTATATACGCGATATAGAAATAGTTAGCTTAGACAAACGTACGTAAGGGTAATTTAGAATTTATAATAACTGCTGAAGTAAAAATTAAACTAATTACTGAAAAGCAAATTTAAAATGGATTGAATCAGATCAGATACTTTAAAAAAGTTGACACTGGAAATTAAAACAGTCGGATTACATTTACATGTATAAATAAGTTATAACTTCCAATCATAGCAAGCTTTTTGGTGGGTAAGTTTCCAATTAGGTAAAGATCAGAAACAAAGTACGGAAAATAAATTCTTAATTAATATTTCATATCCGTGCTTGTCGGCCCCGTTCACTTCGCTGATTTGAGTTTAGAATTCGAGTTTAGATGTGACTTTATGTGAGAGCTTTTTACTGTAGCAAAAAAGTTAGATGTGATTATTTGTGAGAACTTTTTACTGTAGAAAAACTCGAATTCTAAACTCGAATCAGCGAAGTGAATAGGGCCTTTTTGATTCGCTTTCTGAAACTTAAAGAATTCAACGACATGATCATCTTAATCTGGCCCATATTATATATATATATATATATATATATATATATATATATATATATATAGAAAAGGTACTCCTACCATCCAATCCTTCTCAAAGTTAATGTCTCATGCACCCAATGATCACTTTTGTCGTAGACACGAAGCTAACAAATCAAAACAGTGTCGTTCACGGATAAGGATAAAATTCCCATTGGACGGCTCACTAAAATCTCCCTTTACGCCAAGCTAATTTAGCTAAAATATTTTAAATAACTTCAAAATTATCCTATATATACACATGAATATTGCATAACACAATTATCATCCTTAATTACAAAACCATATAATAATATAGTAGTACTAGTATAATTGACAAATATGCAAGCCAAAACTCTCTTCTCATCTCTCTTCCTCTTGATCTTCCTATTTTTCCCATCAATATCTTCATCTGCTCCAACCCCGGCCAAAAAGATAAAATCTTACAAACCTTGTAAAAGGCTTGTCTTCTACTTTCATGACATTGTTTACGACGGCGAAAATGCAAACAACGCGACCGCAGCCATCGTAGGCGCCCCGAGATGGGCCAACACGACGAAAATGGCGGGACTCAACCATTTCGGAGACGTCGTCGTGTTCGATGACCCTATTACCTTGGACAACAATCTTCACTCCACCCCAGTAGGGAGAGCCCAAGGGTTTTACTTGTATGACAAGAAAGACATTTTCACGGCTTGGCTAGGGTTTTCTTTTGTATTCAACTCTACGGAGCACAAGGGAAGCTTGAACTTTGCCGGGGCGGATCCGTTGATGAACAAGACTAGGGACATTTCGGTCATTGGAGGCACCGGCGACTTCTTCATGGCTAGAGGGATTGCTACTTTGATGACTGATGCTTTTGAGGGTGAAGTTTATTTCAGGCTTCGTGTTGATATCAAGTTGTATGAGTGTTGGTGATCATGAGATTTACGTTACTGCCTTGTTCATAACATGATTTTCCCTTTGTTTTTTGTTTTTTAATAATCAAAAAGTGAAATGAAAATCTCCACCGTCATTTTTATTTTTGCGATTGGTTTTAATTGCTTGGCTTTTCTTGTTAGTAGTATTGAAAAGTATTGCATGCTTCATATCCTTCTGGGAAAAAAATAAAGAAGGAAAAAGAAGAAGAAACTATTAGTTATTATAATTGACATGCAAGTGTCATATTAAAATTGTTACATAACGTATTAGTAGATATTATTTTATTTTTTTGAGAAAATTGTTGAACTTAGAATGTATAAGTATGGATTTTTACCCTTACGCTTGATTAATATATTTTAACTAATATAGTTATTTGACTAAAAGGATATTAAGTAAGAGTAAGAGGAAAAAAAATCCAGATCCATATACATGAGAGATATATATTTGTCTCCTATTCCCACTACTTTTCTTCATATTCTTCAAATACTTCAACTTCGTGTATTATATATGTCCAGCGTCAAGGCACTCTCTAAACCGTAGATATACATATTTCACATTACGTATTATTGTTAGTATTTCCTTTAAAGTTGTGGTTTTAGTGGCAATGGAGACTTTCCATTCATGAGGGTGACCACATTTACCATGCGTGATGATGAAAAAAACTCGGTCATATGTGAGTGTGGAATCATTTTTCTAAAAAGCACATCAAAGGCTAGCTTCAATATGATTGATTTAACCAACGGTAAATTATTGATTGAAATTGATTTATCACTAACTGATATTAGTCAATCAGTGATAAACTAAATTAGTAATTCACCGTTAAGTCAATCTAATTTATTATGATTTTATCACGGATAAATCAATGATCATTTTCCTGATTTTATAGAACTTTCCATTTACTAAACAATAGCTAAAAAGACGGTTATCTTTGCACATTTCCTTGTTCTATGCATATATATATATATATATATATATATATGTGTGTGTGTGTGTGTGTGTGTGTGTCTGTGTCTGTGTGTGTATGTTTCTTGAAACTAAATGTTGTAATTAATTTCGATTTACCATAACTTGCTTAAATTGCATGCCTAGCTAGCTTTGTCGTTAATGTAAATTTAAACAAAAAACAAAAGAGCGCTCGGGTCATGGTACGTACTGGATTTATTATTAGTATTGCAATTATTTGGAGACTATATGTTTAATGTCTTTATATGTACATCCAATACTAATTCGCTTTATTATCAAAAAAAAAAAAAAAAAACTAATTCGCTTTTAATTTTGAAACTTGTTTACTCATTTTTCCATAATGGGAAGCTGTTTGAGTGATTCTGGTGAGATGAGCACCTCAAACAGGCGTGAATAGTGTTGCTTCATGAATTGAAATTATGATCCAAATTATTAATTTAGTGGGGCCTAGTTAGTTGGTGAAGGCAGTAGTCCTACCAAATTATGTCCACAATGTTGCCGTTAGAACAGTTATTGTAAATTTTAGCTACCATGAAAACAACTCCTTAACACTGTGTAAGATCAATCAATTAATTATGGTCTAGCTTGCTAATCTAGTTGTTAACATCATTAAAATTGTTTTATGATTTTTCAAGAACGTACATTTCATCAGGATCAACAGGACCAAATATGTTGACAAAATTCATCAAATGGTTTAGTTAGCATATAATTAGGTTTCAATAGTACATTAAAAAAAAAGGGAATTCTTTTTACTGTGCGTTTCAAAAGAAACACATCCGAGTCAATGACAATTTTACGTTAACAAGATTTCCTCACGAAGACACAAAAATTGAATGTAATTAACTATACTTGATCACAACTCAATTTAAACTCAAAAATAGGATTAAACCCGGCCCTCCATGGACTAATAATATTGTATCCTATGCATTATGTTGCAACATTTATTTAATTAATAGCCTTTGATACCTCTTGATAAACAATTCAGATCTCAACTTAATTATTCAAAATTTAGCAAATTAAATTATCAGGTTTATCATTTTCGACATTTATGTATGTATATTATATATATACGCGCACACACACCAAATTCATTTTCATTAATTTCATTCAAATCAATATGAAATAATTGAGGTCTCGTTCACTTCGCTGATTCGAGTTTTTAATTCGAGTTGAGATGTGATTTTATGTGAGAGCTTTTTACTGTAGCAAAAAAGTTAGATGTGATTGTAAGTCATGTGTAGTAGGTATGTAGAAATGATAATGAATAGCACACAGTATATATTGCTTTTCCCCCTTGGAATGGTCCCAAGAGATGACGTACAAGTCAAGCTTCAATAATGTATAACTAAAACAAAGACTTGCTAGCAAAAAAATAATAATAATAACCAAAAGGACTTCCACACCACCCAAAAAAAAAAGCCGTTATATAAAGATTATTCTATGCAAAACCTATCAAGTGCCCACCACAAAAGAACTTATTGTTACATTTTTTAAGTCCTCCTAAGAAGAAATGGCATATCCCAAGTCCATTTTGGCTCTCTTCCTTCTCTTCCACCTCGTCTCTTGCTCGAACTCGCGGCCGGCCGGCAAGGGAATCAAACGCCGGATCGAGCCCTGTAAAAGGATGGTGTTCTATTTCCATGACATAATATACAATGGAAAAAATGCCAAAAACGCAACATCAAGCATTGTAGGTGCGCCAGCTTGGGGAAATAGGACCATTTTGGCAGGGCAAAGCCATTTTGGTGACGTGGTTGTGTTTGATGACCCCATTACACTTGACAACAATCTGCACTCAACCCCAGTTGGTAGAGCCCAGGGGTTCTATATTTATGACAAGAAAGACATTTTCACGGCTTGGCTAGGGTTCTCCTTTGTGTTTAACTCAACGGAGCACAACGGAAGCATTAACTTTGTCGGGGCTGATCCTTTGATGAACAAGACTAGGGATATTTCGGTCATCGGCGGGACCGGTGACTTCTTCATGGCTAGAGGGATTGCTACTTTGATGACTGATGCCTTTGAAGGGGAAGTCTACTTCAGGCTTCGTGTTGATATTAAGCTCTACGAGTGTTGGTGAAAAATAATTGTTTTGCTTTTATTAGGTCTCACTTTTTTTTTTCTCTCATCAGCACCCCTCAACTTTAGAGTCATTCTCACTTTATCCCCTAAATGTTAAAAACTCTCACTTTATCTCCTGAATTTTAAATCAGTCCTGCTTAACCGCTTTTGTTAAAATTTTTATTAAAAACAAACGGAAAAAAATCACATAACCCCAATTAACCCCTTCTCTTTCCGTCTATTTTCAACGGAAATTTTAATATAAGGAATTAAGTGGGACTAATTTAAAGTTCAGATAGTAAAGTGAGAGCTCTTAAATTTAAAGGACAAAGTGAGAATGAACCTAAAATTGAGGGACACTTGTGAGAATAATCTTTTTTTTCCTTTGAAGTTTTTTTTTTTTTTTTTTTTTTTTTTTTTTTTTTTTTTTTTTAAGATTTTTGGTTGGAGTTGATTGATGTGTTTGGAGCAGAAGTAGTTTATTACTTCAGGCTTCATCATGATTGGTAACAAGTAACGGAATTGTTTGGGGTTCACTTATTGGAATTGGTTGTGTGTTTAAGATAGCTTGTCGAAGGAATATTATTGTAAAACATTTTCCATCAAATGAAAATCGTTTTAAGATATTATGGTAAAACATTTTCCTTATCGCAGGAATATAATTGTAAAACATTTTCCATCAAATGAAAATCGTTTAAGATAGCTTGTCGAAGTATCGTTACAACTTTTAATTTAAAGCTTATGGTTTAGTTGATTTATCATTAGATAGTAAAAAGTTCTTAGACACGTTGGTTCATTTGTGCAAAACGAGATACGGTCAGAAAATAGCGTGAAATAACAATGTGAACTGCTTAATGCCTACGTAAAAAAATACGTACATTTTCTCATGCACAACGAGAGCTGGACGTAGCGTGGAAAAATTTTATGAGCATGAATAAATCAGGAATTCAGTAACTTAAACTGCTTAAATGTTTATCAGTTTATGTAAAAGTAACACGGAAACAAGCTTACAGTAATTTTAGAGCTCAGGGCTTATATTTATACAACAGTGAAATTATACATTTTGGCAACTTGGTTTAGCGTCTTCTTAATTGTGTGTACGGAGGCGTTAACTTTGCAGGACTGACCCGCAGGGACGTTTCTGTACTCGGCGGGACTACTGGTGATTTCTTCATAGCCCGTGGTAACCGGCGGGACTACTGGTGATTTCTTCGTAGCTTGTGGTAACCGGCGGGACTACTGGTGACTTCTTAAAGGGAGTGTTGATGTCATGAGTGTTGGTAAGATGAACTGTCGTTTACAGTTTGGTTCTCTTCGTTGGTTTCTTTTAAGGTGTCGGTCAGTTATAACAAGTTTGATTAGAGATTAGCCTTTGAGCGTCCAGTTCAAGTGTTAAGTCAATGATTCTAATTTATTGATGAAAATTTTGTGAGAGAATAAATTTTTAAATTCAAATTCTTTATAAGATGAAAAATAATGTAGCATAATTAACTAAACGGAGCATGAGTGTTTCATTACTGAATGGTGGGCTGAAGAAGGCAAAATGAGAACAAAAACAAGTGCCGAGTTTGATATATATTTGAGTACTTCCTTATTAATATTTTCTTCCTTTTCACGGCTGCATGGTCTAAATAGAAAAAAAACAAATAATTCTTCTTTAATGTGCAATGTTCCGCAATAACACATTGTTACAAACCGATTAGGCAGAGCTCATCCTTGCAAACCAGGAGGGAATCAAGGGCTTATAAACCCACTATTTATTTTATAATCATTCCATGTGGGACTAGTATCTAACATCCCACCACACTCCACAACCGCCATCCACGGCAGCCCATCTTCCCAGCTAGGTGACTTCACAGATCCTGCCTTACTATCAGGTAGCAACCCTCCCCAGGTCCGATCCCATACTGCGTTTGATCCATATGCAACGGTTACAGAATCGCAATCCATAGCAATCCATACTATGTCCGATCCTATACTCAACATGGTGATTTTGTGAACCACAGTCCATACTACGTCTGACCCATACTTGACATGGTGGTTTTGTAACATTCCACCATGCGTGGGCCCAAATCAACAGCGGTTTACATTATCAACTGCTTTTGACTCGAATCCACGACGTGGTAAACTGGCTCTGGTACTTACAAACCCATTAAGTAGAACTCACTCTTACAAAACCGGCTTACAAGGAGAGAGAACACAAGGGCTTATAAACCCACTATTATCTTATAATCATTCCATGTGAGACTTCTAACACACGCCCACTAGAACTTTTCTTTCTTCCCTTCTCCTTTGTGATAAATACATGTCATGCAATTAGTTCTTTTCATTTTTCACAGCAAAAACAAAATTAAAAACATGAAAAAGAACAACTTTTCTTCTTTTTCTTTCAGATGCACCGAAAAAGAAAAAAAAAAAAAAAAAAAAAAAAAAAAAATTTTTAAGTCACGAAAGGATTTTAAATTTTTTATTTTTATTTTTATTTTTTTCTCTTCCTCAATTGCTGAAAATGAACAAAGGGTATCTAACTCGGCGTATTTACATAACATCTCAGGAGAAAATTGGCAATCTTTGCTCACCGGAGGCGTATGAGATGATACTCCTTTTAAGCGGCGAAATATAGTTTGCCCCATGGAATGCGGCAGCACGCAATATATTAAGAGGTCCAAAATCAACTGAATAAGCCTTTTGAATGCCATCCAAGACTGCCATCATTGCTATGTTTTCTAGTTTCCTTTCTGCTTCATATTTCTTCAACAATGATACCTGCATAAACAAATCAAGACTCCACTCAGAATCAATATTTTTCATATGTACACTATCATAGCAAAATAAGCATCCAGCAAATTCCCACCTCAAAACAACCAAGAAAAAGAATCTGGAATCAGTTGGCAATTGATACACTTACTGCATATTACTGTTATTCAAGTAAGAAAGAAACAATATGTAACTGATCGGTGTAGGTGATAGGAGAACAAAAATATTTTTGATTTTGATCGACTTAAACGTGTCCCTAAAGAGCTATTACATGTTTAAAAATTCAACGCTGCTTTATAGAAATTCACTGATTTACCACCAAGTTATAGATGGGTCTGCATTATATAGATATCGGGATATAACATGCATTTTAGCGATGAATATCCGACAGAACTCGAACAAAAGTACATCAAGCCAAAATAACTGAGGGTGAAAAATACTCTGAAAATCCTTTACCTCCCCAATGTCGGTTCCAACTGCAATACCCTCAGCAATTACTCTTGAAAGAGAAGAGGCATCTCCGAAACCCAAATTA
The DNA here is from genome assembly GCF_000414095.1 of Morus notabilis. Lineage (NCBI taxonomy): Eukaryota > Viridiplantae > Streptophyta > Magnoliopsida > Rosales > Moraceae > Morus > Morus notabilis. The sequence continues at coordinate 16,126 of NW_010365514.1, forward strand.
ACTCCTTGACCAGCCAAAGGGTGAACAGTATGTGCAGCATCGCCTATTAGAACCACGTGCTTTGACGCGTAGTTGTTAGCGTGCATCAACGACAACGGAAATGCCATCCTTTCAGAAGCCAACTTGACTACTTTTGGTGGAACCTCAAAGCTTTCATTAGCTGACAATGTCACATCCGGTTTAAGCCAAGAAAATATGCCTCCATTTCCCAACGTGCTTGACCTGGGATGAGGACCATATCCATAATCCAAAGCATAATTTACATCTTTCAAAAAATCACCCTCATTCATCACTTTACGATCAGCCGCCTCTTTCGGGTTCATTGTCCAAACAATGTTACTAAAATTATCACCTACTGGCAAGAGCGCAATTGGCCCAGCAGGTAGAAATCGCTGCCATGCACAATGATTTTCAACACTATGCTCTACCGTACAGATGATTGCACTCTGTGAATAGTTCCATCCCGTAGTTTTAAATCCTGCTAACTCCCTAACACGTGACTTGGACCCATCAGCTCCAACCTGCAAAAAATGCCCGCATAACTTGACGTGAATAAATACATATGTCAATATATATATATATATATATATATATATATCAATCAAGCTTGTCTGCTATATTTGTTGAAAGAATGAAGATAATGTAAATTTTTTGCAGAGTTGACTTTACCACCAACTTAGCGCATAGGCTGCTTCCATCACTTAGATCCAGCTTTACTGGGTGCCCCCGCTCACATGATGGTGATGCAGATGATGTGCTGCCCACCCCCATGGATGAAGAGTTTTGATGTAAAGTCATTAATTTGGATGGATAGATAGTCTTCGGGAAATCTGTACTCTGTTAAAGCTTAATCTTCTTAGCTTTAAAAGTATCATTAAGTATGATGAATACTCTCTAGACAAAAGAAATGACATTTCCATGATAATTGTTATATGGGCTTTGCTTTGATATGGTTGCACGAAAAACACGGGTTGTTTAGTACCATAAATCAAAATAGCCACCAGACCAGACTCGAAGAAAACTTTTTTTTTTTTAGCTGGTTTGGAAGAAAACATGTTTACCAGGGAATAAATAATAGGAATACCTGTATACATGACAACAAGGAACTATGTAGAACTCTATTCTCCACAACACACCTATATTAAACGTCAAAATCAGCATCATATGCTATTGAAAATAATAAAGAATAATGTTTATCTACTTCCCACTTGAGAGCTTACCCGAGAACATCCTTATTTACATCTCTTGCATTGTATCTTGTATATCCTAACCCGGTGTAGTCCCAAACCTACAACATAAAAAAAAAAATACAAAAAATCACTCACTAGGTTTTGAAATAAGGCATTGTGAAACATTCTCAAGGAACAAAAAAACATATACACACATTACAAGAAAGTGAAATTGAAAAAATGATCACCTGCATCTTATCAAAATATGCATGCCGATTATCCTCAACATATTTCCAGGCACCAATATCTGCAAGAAGACCATCATTCTTTGAAGTCCGAAACCATGTAAATGTGTTCTAATACTGCTAGAGTAAAAAGTAACATATGCAAATCCAGAGCAGAAATGCTGAATCCAAGTGATAGCTTGATTCTATTACTTACAAATCTTGGTTATTTTTGTTGGTTCCTGGTGTTTTTAGCGTGTTTTTATTGTGTTTTATTTTGCTTTTGTAGGTTTGAGTTAAAATGAATAAAAAGGTCTTCAAAAGAGTGGAATTGGGAGCCAAATCAAGCCATGAAGCCGCTGCAGCGGAATGGAATTCGCACTGCAGCGCGGACAGCAGAAAGCCAGCCCCAGCCCCTGCCTCAGGCGCTGTAGCGCCTACTTCTTGCACTGCAGCGCCCCCTCAGAAACTGAAAACCCGCTGCAGCAGGAAAAACACCAACTGCAGCGGGTTTGCTTGTGCTGTTAGGGTTTTCTCAAAAATCCTAACGGCGCTGCAACGGGAAAGTGATCTGCTGCAGCACCTCCACGCGTTCTACAATCATTTAAGGCTTCATTTACACTGATTTCAAGGGGAGCATAAATAGAAATGAGCTAAGAATCAAAAGGAACGCTTGGAAACACAAAAAACAGAACCAAAAGAGAAAAATACGAGGTTTTGGAGAGCATGCTTGGAGATTGGACGGGGAGCTTGAAGATTTGGAGCTTGTTCTTCAACGAGTTTTATTTTCCTTCTTCTCCTTCCTCTTTTACCTTCTAGAATTTGTATTTTCCTTGATTGTGTGTAGACTATGGATATGAGATTTGGATTGTTTATGGTTTAGGCTATGGGATTATTAATGTATACTTCTAGCTAAACTCTTTAGAGCTAGGAGTTTGATGTAGTTTTACCGTTGCTATGTTATAAAGATTCTATATGCTTGTTAATGTATTTTCACTTCAATCCATTTGTGTTTCTCTATGCTTATTGTCTAATTTGATTATCCATTGAATTAGAGATATAGATGTGTAGATTTAGACTCGGGTTAGTTACTTTCACATGTTGGATTTGGGAAAGCACAACCTCGAGTTAGTTGAGTTCGGTAGGCCAATTAATTCGGGTAATCAATATTAGGTTGCTTAATGGATGCTTGATTTGGTTAGACTAATAGGGATATTGTTTAACTGGGCCTTGCATACTATTTTACTCAGCATTCGGGAGAGGGGGTGAAATTACTTTCGAAAATCTAAGATTAATGAATTGAGTGAAATTAGTTAACAAGCTTAAGAATTGGATTAGCATAGCTCGGTAGGATGAAATCAGACCCCTAGCCGCCTTAATACCATCAGAGTTTCTTTCGATCCCTTCTTGTTTTCAAATTTCTTCTTTACTTGCTTTGTTAGTTTACTTCTATTGTTTTAATTGCTACAGTCACTCGAATTTGGTTTCCTAGATAAAGTTATAGTTATTGTAATTGCGGTACTTAGTTTAACTTGCAAAAACTCAATCTTTGTAGGACGATATATGTACTTAGGTACACTTTATTACTTTTGCGATTCGTTCACTTGCAAGCACACACATACTTCAATTGAATCAAAAGCAATTTCGCAACACCAAGAAAATTATGTCAACAACTGAAAAATACCTTTGAAGAACGATATAGTTGCAGGGGTTACTGTACTGACCCTTGGATCAGGAGTGCCTTCTTTCTTGACGCCGACTCCATTAAATAGTGCTGGGTTGCTATCAATAATGGCAACGCTCAAATGCTTTGTCAACAGCATGCTTGCTACAACAAAGAAACGACGGATTGGAATACAAAGTCACGACGAATTGGAATACAAAGTCTTGTGTCTCGAGTTCGATGCTCATCATAACAGCTACATTAAACTAATTCATCCAATTCCATCTAATCTCAAACCAAATATATCAAATACACTACACAGCTTCAGTTTCATTGATAGACCCAATAGTTAATCTCAAATATTAGAGAAAAGGAGACAAATACTCCTTAGAGTGCATGAGTAATATCTTTTTTAGTCAAATAACTATATTAGTCAATGAATAGTAAGCGGTAAGCAACTTTCCCCAAATTTTATTACAGAGAGATTTAAGTTAAACAAGAAAATGGTTTAATAAATAGTAGTTCAAAATTACATATACCTAAGGAACAAGCAAGGGCCATGCCAACCATACCCCCTCCAACAATGGCAATATCATGTTGGTGAACCTGGGATTTCAAAGCAAAAATAAATCAAACCAAAAACTTGGAGACATACCCAATTTCCAAACCTAAACAAATCTGCAACTTATAAATGGTAAAGATGGTTACTTGTCCAGGTTGGCCAGGATTTGAACTGGGCACTTTAGCAGTTGTATCAGTACATAAATTCTTCTTCGGAGCTTTCAATCTATAAACATTTTCAGCAATTTTCCTCTCTATCAACCTGTTACCCAGAAGACGAATATGGTTAATGACTAGCATAAGTAAAAAAAGCAATGATTTTGAAGCAAATTAGACAAAACAAACTACAATTTCACAGGGAAAAAAAACGAAAGATTTTAACCTAAAGTTCGAATCTTCAACTAGTGTGCCTATATTTTCCCTCCTCAAAGTCAATTTTTTGGACTTTGATTACAAAATAATAGCCTAAAAAACACCTAGATTATATATAAATATAAAACCCATTACTGAAAAACATAAACGCGTGCCTGTTCATTCTGGTGATCTTCTTCTTCGCAGCAAAAAACTGGTTTTCGTTTTTTCAGTGTGAGCGTTACTTGAATAAAATTGATTTGTGTATGTGTTTTTTTTTTTTTTGGGATGGGTTCATGGGTCGGAGTCAGGTACCCAAAAGCGACCCGAGAATTCCGGGTCGATGAAAGAGCTGACACGTGGAGGGAAGTTAAACTAACTGTCTGTCAGCCACAGGTAATTTACCTTTCTGAGGAAGAAGATAAAGTGTTGTTACTTGGCGCCCTTTAACTTCTTCCATAGCTTATCTATCTACAAACGACTTCATTTGAGCTTTGAAGCTTAGAGAGAGAAAGATTTAGAGAGAGAGAGAGAGAGAGAGAGGGGGAGTAGTTAGTGAGAGAATGCGAAACATAGCGCTCTTAGGAAGTGTGGTAGTGGGGGCCAATTCGGTGCCTCGGTTGTTTGTTCAAAAACCTCCCAACATTAACAAACAGTTGTTCAGTTGTTACCTGCTTTCTCTGCAACACCCCAGTTCCAAGAATTACTCTTCCAAGCTTTTTCTGAGGAACCCAAGTTCCGTTTTCTCAAGGTGATCCTCGTTTCCCAATGCCCATCTCTATTTTCTCTCCTCAATTTCACTCCTTGTTTGTGACATTCAATTCAACATGGAAAATGGCAATGGCAAATTTCAGGCTACGATGAAACTACATTTGATACTTTTCTTTTTAAAAAAAAATAATAAATTTAGTTCCTTTTGTAAAAACGCTAATTGGTTTGTCTTCAGTCTTTCATCGTATATTCTAACACGTAGAAATAAGTAACATAACATCATATTTATTCTAAAAAAACTATGATTTTTTATAAGGTATAACGTTTGTTTGCGTTAAATAATTTTGTTGTTGTTATACTTATATAAATTATTGTTGCATAGAATAAATTTTACGCTCTTTACCTCTCTGCGTGTTACATATAGGACCAGTTACTTGTTAAGCATTTGCCTATTTTAATGGATGCTAAGTGCAAAGCTTTTGTGTTGCAGACACTCGAGCCAGTGGAGTGCAAACACATTTGGGCGCTTTTTACAGACTTCTGAAAAATCAGATGGCCATGTAATGTAACACTTCTCTAATCTCTATGCACATGCATCTTATTCTCATTTGGACAAGTTGAATTTAAGTGATGTTTGCTATATGGGTTCTGCTACAGTGCAAATCCATGGTTTTCGTTGTGCTGTATCGTTTTTCTCTCATAAAAAATTTGAATTTCAAAAGTCATAATTAAAAACTCTGATTTGAACCCTGGTTTGAATCCATATATCAAACAGGCCCTTATTGTTTGTGCTTCTTTCTGAAACAACATGTTGAGTACAGAGAAGGAATGACTATATAAATAATCTCATAAAAATGACTCTTATGATTTCTACTACATAAAATACTGTTTATAGTCTGGCACATTATATGAAATGTAAATTCTAGATTGCCATAACTACTATTTCAGATTCCAAGTAAAATATTCACGCTATTGCCTTGCCCAACAAGAATTTGATTTTTAATATTTTCTCTCAAATTACATCCCATGTAATTTCCTTTCAAGTTTTCCATTTTCCTGTTTTTCCTTTAAGGTTTGTCACCTTCACATTCCACATTCCAATATCATAGGAAGACTTTCATTTGTAAAGTGATTATATCAACTTTACTGATTAATGGAAATGTCAATTTTGGCACAGGAGTCCTTAAGGTGTCTGGACCTCAAAAACTTCGGAGAGATCGCGGAATTAATTGAAAATATGGATGAATATGATGCCAAAATTAAAGCGCTTGCAGAGAAAAACTTAAAAAAGAAATCTGAGAAAACAATAGACTTCCTTTTTGCTGATAATTTGGTTGGTCATTACCTGAATTTTATGCTGCTATTTGGGTTTCTTGCTCTTCAAGGAACTCAACCAGCTGTTGCTGCTTCTGGTTTTGCAAGTGGGCTGCTGTCTTCTCCTTATTTCGCGGACCTCGGAGATATTAGCACAGGTTTTGCTTCAGTTAGGAAAATCTCCCTGTAACTTCTATAAGCTGCTATTCTTTATCTAAATCTTTCTAGTTATGAATCATGGTGGAACTAGAGCTTTCTCAATTTTGACTTTAAGAATTTAGTTGTATGCTGTTTTCTATATAGTACTTATGGTTTTATGACTTGGATCAATTTAGTAAAAGAATTGACCAATGTTTCTGCTGCAGGCGTTCTTGCTGATCTTTTTCTCAGAACTGGGCGACAAGACCTTCTTTATTGCAGTAAGGATATAACTTAAGAAATTCAAGTAGTTTTTAAACTAATTGTCAGGAAGAAAAAGAAAGAAAAGAAATATTTAGTCCAATGTACAGACAGGGTGCAGTTGAGAACACGATTATTCTAAATGCATTTTTGAGCAATTTAGTTTGTCAAACATATGCATAAATTTCTGATAAATACTTTAGGCATGATTCATGAACAAAGATGCTTTGTAACAGGGAAAAAAAAATGTATTTCAACTTGATCCAACTTGTTTCTATTCACTTTGATGAAACTTTGTAGTTAATGTAATATTCATTGTCGTTTATGGTTCTTCTACAAGCCTTGTCTAATTCTGATATTAGATAATTATGGCGTCCTTTGCAGGCTTTATTAGCAGCTAGGAATTCTGCCGCTGTTGTTTTCACGGGGACTTTTGGTGCACTTGCGTATGTTATTCTGTTTGCTCATGGTGATTTAGATGTCCTTTGCATAACTAAACTTTTTCATTAATTTCCTTGCATAAATTCCATAAGATGTTACATCAAGTTCAAGAGTGCCTAACAAAATTGGACAAACTCATATATATATTTTGACGAATATTGCTCTATCTTTGATATTAGTCTGACTGTCTGAAAGCATCTATAAGTTTGCATTCTAGACAAATAGTTTTGAAGCATGGCCTTTTAAACTGTTAGTGGTATATAGCAGTTGAAATCTCACAGAATGAAGAGATTCATATCAAATAACCATTATTTTATATGTTTCTTCTATATCTTTGGCAATTTCTTATGTACATGTTTTGTGTTTAAATCCAATGCAGGGCAATGACCATAATATCCGTTGCTCTCGGACGAACTTTCCACTATGTTGATGAAATCCTACCCTTCAGGTACTTCCTTTATTCAATGAGTTATTCATATTTCATGACATTACCCTGTTAAGTGCAACTATGTTGTATAAAAGTGGACTTGGATCAAAGATATTGCTAAGTGGTTTCACAGTAGAAATCTAATTGACAACACTTTGGGAAACCAGATAATTTTAAGGTCTTGTTTGGTGGGGGAGAAGTGAAAAGATTATTGGATGGATTTTAAGACTTATGGTTGTTTGGTACGAGGGATTAGAGGAGTGAATGGATTTGATGAAGGATTCAAAATCCTTAACAGAACTCCAAGTTTGATCCCACCGACGTGATAAGCTCCTATTTCTCGGTTAGTAGTAATTTGACATAATACAAAAGAAAACTAACAGAAGCTTGGTTTGTATTAATGGCGGAAGATTGCTTACAGGAAGATAAGGGGATTTTCGAGAGATCCCTTGCTCTCCTAGGTTTCCACTTCTCAGAAGTTGTACAAAATGAATCGATGCCATTTTATTCTACCTCCTAATCTATTTATACTACTAAGCCTTATTCCTCTTACTAATTCCAAGACTAACTAACTAGTAACTGCCTGCTGACTCAGCCTATCCCTATTCCCCTTTCCGAGTAATACCCTCCACCTCAGCAACCACTTGAGTTTCAGCTGCCAACCTTGGCTCGTGGTGGTGTTTCCTCCGAGCATATGTAAAACGCACGGGGGGCCTATCATTACCCCCGCCCCAAAGACGCACCTTGTCCTCAAGGTGAACGTGAGGAAATCACGCATCAATAGAATCATACGACTCCCACGTATCCTCATGTGCCGGTAAGTGAGCCCAACGGATCAACACCTCTAAATCAGTACAGCCTCCATGAACTGTGTGCCGCACCCCAAGCAATTCGGCCGGCTCCGCGCACATCTCCAAGTCCCCTGTCAGCTGGGATGGCAGAGATGAGATGGCCTGCCCTTGTCCAATCACCCTACGTAACTGAGAAACATGAAACACATGATGAATGGTCGCCGAGTCTGGTAAAGCCAAACAATGAGCGACTGGCCCCACGCGATGCGTAATCCGAAAGGGACCATAGAAACGCGGGCTCAACTTCTCATTACGGCGGCGAGCCAACGAAACTTGACGGTAGGGACGAAGCTTAAGATACACCAAGTCGCCCACAGCAAACTCCACATTTCGCCGTTTACCATCCGCCACCGCCTTCATCTTCTGTTGAGCCCGAAGAAGGTGGAATTTGAGTAGATCCAACATGGCATCTCGGTCTTGTAGTTGGCGCTCCACGGAATCCACTGGCGAAGCCCCCACACTGTACCGCAGCAATGGTGGAGGCAACCGGCCATAAACCGCTTGAAAAGGAGTCATGCGTGTGACAGTATGGAAAGAAGTATTGTACCAATACTCGGACCAAGCCAACCACTTATGCCACTGCCCGGGCTTATCGGAAGTAAAACAACGTAGATAGGTTTCCACACTCCTATTAACCACCTCGGATTGGCCATCGGTCTATGGGTGGTACGCCGTACTGCGCGAAAGGGTAGTCCCCATCTGTTTGTGTAAGTCAGTCCAGAAACGGCTAAGAAAAACACAGTCCCGATCCGAAACAATGGAGCGAGGAACCCCATGCAGCTGGACAACCTCTCGGACAAACAGCGTTGCCACCTTCTCTGCAGAAAACGGATGCCTCAAAGCAATAAAGTGACCATACTTGCTCAAACGGTCAACAACCACTAGGATCGTATCGTAGCCCTCCGAACGAGGTAGGCCTTCAATAAAATCCATAGACACATCTTCCCACACCTGTTCCGGAATGGGTAGGGGTTGCAATAACCCTCCCGGGGCCAAAGTGGATGCTTTACACCGTTGACATATCTCACAACGGCCCACATAGGCAGTCACATCTCGTTTCATTCCCAACAAAAACCAGTCGGCCTCAAGTCGACGGTAGGTCTTCAATCCCCCTGAGTGGCCACCCAACACTCCATTGTGATAAGAATGTAGCAATCGCTGTACAATCGGAGACGTACGAGCCACCACCATCCTACCCTTATACAACAAACGGCCCTGTCTGATGGAGTACCCCAGAAACGCAGCCGGATTGTGAGGCAAATCCGACCAAATCTTGGCTAACCGGTCATCCTGCAACACCTGTTGATGGATCTCTTCGGTGTTGACAAATGTGGAAGCTGTCATAGTGGCCATAGCCGGCCCAACCGCTACCCGTGATAATGCATCCGCGGTCTATTCTCAACCCCAGGCCGATATTGAATCTCAAAGTCATATCTCAACAACTTGGTGAGCCACTTTTGATGTTCCATGCTAACGAGACGCTGCTCCAACAAGTACTTAAGGCTACGCTGATCCGTTCAGATCACAAAATGATGCCCCAAAAGATACGGCCGCCACTTTTGAACGGTCAAAACAATGGCCATCAACTCTCGCTCATAAACTGACTTGTTCTGTGCTTGAGCGGATAGGACTTGACTGAAATAAGCAATGGGCCGTTGATCTTGCATCAAAACTGCCCCCAAACCAAATCCCGAGGCATCTGACTCAAGCACAAATGGCTTGGTGAAATCCGGCAATGCCAACACCGGCACACGTGTCATAGCCGACTTCAACCTTTCAAAAGCCTGCATTGCCTCAACGTCCCAATGAAAATTATCCTTCCGGAGCAAATTGATTAAAGGCCCTGCAATTTGACTATATCCAGCCACAAACTTCCGGTAATAACCCGTCAACCCGAGAAATCCCCATAACTCCTTCAAATCTTTGGGAGGTGGCCAATTAACCATGGCCTCTATTTTAGTAGGATCAGCCGAAACTCCCTCCGCAGAAACAAAATGGCCAAGGTACTCAATAGAACGCTGGCCAAAACTACACTTCTTAGCATTGGCATATAATTAGCATTGCTGCAAAACCGATAATACCTGGCCAAGATGGCATTCATGCTCCTCCAAGGAGTGGCTGTAAATGAGTATATCATCAAAAAAAACGAGTACGAACTTACAGAGGAAAGCGCGAAGGACGTCATTCATGAGCGATTGAAAGGTCGCCGGAGCATTCGTAAGACCAAAAGGCATAACGAGAAATTCGTAATGGCCTTCATGTGTACGAAAAGCTGTCTTCAGCACGTCCTCGGCTCTCATTCTAATTTGATGATAACCCGATTTAAGGTCGATCTTGGAGAACACCGTTGCTCCATGCAACTCATCCAAAAGTTCTTCTATCACCGGAATTGGAAAACGATCAGGAACTGTCTCCCTATTCAACGCGCGGTAATCCACGCAAAACCTCCAACTTCCATCTTTCTTCTTAACTAGCAAAACCGGACTAGAGTACGAACTGACACTTGGTTGTATTATGCCCGCCGCTAACATCTCTCCAACCAATTTCTCAATTTCCGTTTTCTGAACGTGAGGATACCGATAGGGTCTAACACTTATAAGGGAGGTTCCCTCTTTCAAAACAATTGCATGATCCTTAGTTCTAGCCGGTGGCAGTCCTTCCGGCATTTCAAAAACCTCCCTGTATATACTCATCACCCTTTGCAATTCCAGAGGAACTACCTCCTCCTTAACCGACTGTCTCACACCAAGAGTCCCTAACTCTACCCAAACCCCTTGTCCTTCATGTCTCAAAGCTCTCATTAAAGCCTTGAGCGTTACCGGTGACTTGTTCAATCCCGGATCACCTTTTAATGTCACTTGCCTTCCTCCCAAACCGAACTTCATGAGTAAGGTCTTCCAATTCACAAATACAACCCCCAAAGTTTCCAACCATTGGATACCCAATATCAAATCTAAACTTCCTAGTTCCAAAGGTAGAAAATTTTCAACTATTTCAATTTCTTGCATGGAAACCAATACTCCCCGGCAAATTCCCTCTCCTCGCACCGCTAACCCGGTTCCCATCACCACTCCATAACCTCCTGTCCTATCCACTGGTAATTTCAATTTCTGAACCAAATCACATGAAATGAAATTGTGGGTAGCCCCACTATCTATTAACACAATTACCTCACAACCATGGACGACCGCCTTAAGCTTCATGGTTTTCGGTGCTGTCAAACCCACGACTGAGTTGAGGGATAATTCCACCATTCCTTCTTCTTCAGCCGTATCAATCTTCTCCACTTCTGCCTCACCCTGTTCCTCTTCCTCACGGACAATCAGAACCTGCAACTCACGATTCGGACAACGGTGGCCAAAGAAATATTTCCCATCGTATCGGTAACACGGACCCTTCTCCCTCTTAGCTTGCAGCTCAGCGTCAGTCATACGCCGAAAGGGCGCTGCTCCCGTGACCTGGTTCGTTGTTTTCCGTTCGTCCAGAATTCTGCCTTTTTCATTTGAAGCTCCATTAAAACGCAGACCACTAGTTGTCGTTTGGCTCCCTTTATGTTCATTAATTCCATTTCCTTTTCCCCAAACCGGAAACGTTGGGCCTTGGCCTTTTGGGCCGCGTACCATAAGGTTACTCTCTTCCACCCGCTGGGCTACCTCCATAATTCGACCCAACCCCAACGGTTTCATTAGTCTTATCTCTGCCCGTACCTCAGGCTTCAACCCGTTAACAAATGAACTCTCCAGAACCTCCTCGGAGATGTCCCTCAACGGCGCTGCCAGGACCTCAAATTGCTTCTGGTATTCTCTCACCGACGTTTCCTGTCGAAGGGACAACAACTTCTCACACAAGCTGCCTTCTTGCGTCGGTCGGAATCGTTCGAGAATCATCACCTTCAATTCCGCCCAATTCCGAACCATCCGCCGTCCATCCTCCCATTGAAACCACGCCAAGGCTTCTCCATCGAGGCTGACAACTGCAACATCCAACTTTTCGTTCTCCGTCAGGCCGTTCATCGTAAAGTATCTTTCAGCCCTAAAAATCCAGCCATCAGGTTTTTCCCCGTCAAACGTCGGCATCTCCACTCGCCTGGTCCGACAATCGACGCGCGTTCCAGATTCACGCGGTTGCCTGACTCTCTCGCTCGTCTCTTCCCCTGGCGTCGTCTGTCTCACCGGAGCTTCTACTCCGGCTGTCTGGGAATTCCGCCGTTCCTGGCGCTGGATATTCACCAGTTCCTCCATTCTTGCCAGCAGCAAGTCCATACCTTGCTCCAGTCGAGGAATCTTCTTCAATTCCTCTCGTACCTCCTCCAATTCCCTTGCGAACTCCTCTCTCGTTCCTTCGGTCTTCTCCTTCTCGCGGTCATCAGTGCGTCTCGTCATACCAGGAAGTCGCTCTGATACCAAATGATAAGCTCCTATTTCTCGGTTAGTAGTAATTTGAAGAATTCAAAGGAAAACTAACAGAAGCTTGATTTGTATTAATGGCGGAAGATTGGTTACAGGAAGATAAGGGGATTTTCGAGAGATCCCTTGCTCTCCTAGGTTTCCACTTCTCAGAAGTTGTACAAAATGAATCGATGCCACTTTATTCTACCTCCTAATCTATTTATACTACTAAGCCTTATTCCTCTTACTAATTCCAAGACTAACGAACTAGTAACTGCCTACTGACGCAGCCTATCCCTATTCCCCTTTCCGAGTAATACCCTCCACCTCAGCAACCACTTGAGTTTCAGCTGCCAACCTTGGCTCGTGGTGGTGTTTCCTCCGAGCATATGTAAAACGCACGGGGGGCCTATCACAACGTCGGAAGGATTGGAGGAGGGAATACATACTAAACACAATGAGTGAAATATCCTCCCCGTCTTCTCAATTTGCTTCACCTAAGTTATTTTCCGTTCCGTTCTTCCTATTTTCTTTTCTTCTTACCAAACACAACCTTAACTGTTAGAACTTGTCTAAAGCAGCAAATGAATTTCTCTTTTTACCAAGAAAATATATTATATTATATTTCTGCTTTTCCTTCACAAGTTGAGGTGGGCTGGCGTCCAATTGGGCTAAATGGCCGACACAAACTTATGCTCTTTATTTATTTTTTCTTATCGTGGCTCTTTTTGCATATCTTTGAGAACTAAAGAAATAAATAATTTGCCTAAAATGAAACTATTATTTGTTTGCTTGTTCTAATATAATCTTTGATCACAGATTTGGTGGGAATGATTTACCTCTGGACGATATTGCTGCAGTCATTCTTTTGGTAACGTTTCATCTTTTAATTTGAAACTACAAACTAGAAACCATAATTCCTACTTATAAACATGTATTATTCTTTTTATATATATAACAGCATAAACATGAGAATTGTAAGTATGAGGATTATAATTTGATTTCAGGTTTATTTTGGGGTTTCAACCTTGCTTGATGCCAGCTCAAGTGATGGTCTAAAAGCAGAAGATGAACAGAAAGAGGTAATACCATCACACTTAAGGCATTTTTCTTTTCATTTTTACAATCTTTTTGTGTTTTTTTTTTTTTTTTGTTCAAATTACTTGAAATTATCTCCTAATCCCTTTCATAGTAAGAGTTGATTTACCAACAACATTTGGATTCTGAATCAGGCCGAGTTAGCTGTTTCAGAATTTTCAGGAAATGGTGCCGGGATATTAGCTGCTGCTAACACTGTCATTAGCACTTTCTTCTTAGTTTTTGTTGCTGAATGGGGTGACAAATCATTTTTTTCTACAATAGGTAAGTTGTAACTCGTGACAAGATTTCATTTTATATTCAAAAGAAAGAAAAGATAAAAGATTCATAGCTGAGATGTGCTGAGAGTATTCATATTTTGAGAAGATTCTTTCACTCTTGCTTTAGATTTCCAACTAGGAAGATAGTCGTTCAAGTGGATGACTAATCTCAGTGGTTTCTTTTTCTCCCAATTTTTTATGTTTTCTTTTAAGCTTGATTCTTGAATATAGTAGAACTTGAGATGTGAAACATGAATAACACCATAAGGCTCCGGTGGTACTGAGTGCCACCCACTAATAGAAGGTGGGTCTCGCAACATGGGGCCCATTGGTCTGGCCCACCTTCTAAAAGCGGTGTTGCTTGGCACCGATAATGTTCCGAAGCATTTTTCATGAAAAAAATAAATTAAATGGAAATAAGCATTAGAAGTGACTCTTTTTTTTTTTGGCATCCTTTTGGGAATGGAGTACACTACATGTGCATTATGTGTCTAGTATCTGATGCATTTGAAGGAATAATATGCAATCTGTTGACTCTATACCATGAAAACAAACTAAACTCTGATGAAGGATTTGGAGTAGTCAAACACAAAGGAATACTTTATATTTTCCATTGAACTAAAGGGCTCTCTTTTTTATGTTCTTGTCCTTTTGGTTGTATATATATATATATATTCGTTTGCATGTTATCCTTTCTCTGGTCTTTCCACAGCTTTTCTCACTGCTTGGGAGTGAATCCATAATTTTTTTATTTTTTATTTTTTCAATTCATCCAACAAGACATAGCACATGGGTCCCACTCTTGTCTATCTTCCTGATCATGTTCCATAATAAGACAATTCTTTTGCTTCTTATGCAGCACTTGCTGCAGCCTCTTCACCCCTTGGAGTCATCGCAGGAGCATTGGCTGGTCATGGAGTTGCAACTTTGGTAGTTTTTTTTTATTTCTTTTGAGTACAACTTAAACTTTGCTGTGAACCCACCAAAACCAATTACCAAACAAAAAAAAAAATATCTAACAATACAATGATAATAAATTATACAAATTTATTAACAAGAAGGCAGAAGCTAGCTTGAACTTGAAAAATACTCTTTCAATTATAGATATTTTTTATGAGGCTGTGATAACTATAGATTTGATATGTTGCATTTAACAATTCAGTAATCATTTTTATAATAACGTAAAAGATCAGTGCATTGGGGCAACAAATAAATTGTTTTGCAGATCCATTACACATTTTTTTAATAGTATATTTGCATAGATTCTCTCCCCTTTTCTGAGCTAATCAACTCTTCTTGATCATTTCTTTTATCACATTGTATAATGAACTTGTTGTCCTGAATCCTGAGCTATTTTGTCAAATTCCCTTGGCTTGCAGCTTGCTGTTTTGGGAGGTTCTTTATTGGGCTCATTCTTATCAGAGAAGGTAAAGTTCACTTCAAGCATATAATCCTAAACTCTTAGCACATATACTCCTCTACATTTCCGATTAAGCGCGCTAATTCTTTACTGTCGAATATAATCTTAAACTCTTAGCACATATACTCCTCTACATTTCCGATTAAGCGCCCTAATTCTTTACTATCGAATACAATAATACGAAAGAAAAGGCAAACTAGCACACACTATTGAACCAGGTGGCACATGTTCATTGGTTACAAGAATCAGTACACAGCAAGTTGGCTCTAGTTTGTTAGGATGTTAATAAGCTGTTAGAGTGTAGTATGGTAATTGAGCATTGTAAATTCAATTTATGATTGAATTAGATAAAAAGGCTTGACTATATGTTTTAGTCGGTGGTCTAGTTTAGTGAGCGGTGCTGTGTGTGTACAAAAGGCAATTAGAAGTTAGAGAGAGAAGGGTATTAAGCGCTGGGTGTTCTTTTCAGTTCTTGATGTGGGAGAAACTGAATGTGAGATGAGCGTTTGTAATCCTGAATTTCTAACCGTGATTGGAATAAGAGTTCTTGAGGTTTTTCCAGGTAAAGTCTTGTGTTTTGTACTGGTATTTTGTTATTCGATTTCTGTAATTGGTGATTTCTTGGTGAGGTTTTTTGGATTTGTTATCACACACACAATATTGATAGCAGTTTATCCTTAATGTAAGAGCTACGTCCACTTTCAGCTCTTCTAAATTTTAATGTGGAGCTTTATGTCTCTTTTCTCGGTATTCTTCTCTTATTTAAAATACTCAAAACCTCTAATGCAAGCGTAATTGAAATAACTGAGAGACGTGTGACAATTAGGCTCCACTTGCACACTAGAACCGCATAATTTGCGAATATCCATTCGGCTAGAACCCATATCTTCCTTTGACAAAGTCTGTAACGAGCAAAAGGGATAAAACTCAATGTAGCGAAACACTAGAAACAGAAAATGTGGACTCCAGCCAGTGCGTCCTTTCAGAAGACAATGTATAGTTCCACAACATAGCAACTCTAAGTGAGTTGGCAGCATAATTTGTACAGAGACTTTAGAAGGAAAAAAAGGTCCTTTGGTTGGAGCAACATGTTCTGTAACAAGAAAAGTTTCATTTCCATGCAACTTTTCCCAGGTACTAGCAATAGCCCTTTATAGGTTAGCTATTAGTCCTTTGCTTTATTTTAGTGGTCCAAATGAAGTGCTACTCTTGGAAATATCTTGAATTGCATGGAAGTTTTTGCAAATAAAAATATGGTCTCTTTTTTTTTTTTTTTTTTTTTTTTTTTTTTTTTTTTTTTTTTTTTTCTTGTGCAGGCAATTGCCTACATTGGAGGAGTTCTTTTTCTAGTGTTTGCTGCTGTGACATTGGTTGAGATATTGAACTAAAAGATCTAGAAAGGTTAATACATTATTCTTTGCCTGATGAGAATTTTGTTTTGTACCACTACATATTTACCGCAGCAACTTTTTCTATTCATTGCCGTAAGGTGGATTAGAAAGGAACATTTGTAATTTTGTATTGTTTTGTAGTAATTATGACTTTTTACCCATTTTATTCTCCCTATTATTTTTGCAGAAATAGTAGAAAATAAGTCAATATGAAAAGCTTAAGAAAGTATATAGGTCAATTTTTAGTTATAGAAATTAATAAGTCATAACTTGTTAAGTTATGATTCATAACCAGATAAGTTATGGACAAACTTGTCAAGTTATGGTTTATAACCAGACAAGTTATGAACAAAAACCGTGAATTATAGACAATAACTTGTTAAGTTATGGTTCATAACCAGACAAGTTATAAACAAAAACAGTAATTTGGCCTATTTATTAACTTATGTAAACTATTGGCCTATTGATTTTAATTTATCTCAAGTCTTAGCCTATTTCCCTCTTTCTCCCTTATTTTTGTTGGCTATCATTACTTTTGGTTATGTTTAATTATTTTATTTTTAATCTGCCATAGAAGGAATTGATTAAGAATTTAAACTATGATACATGGTTGCAAAGTTGGTGCACAATAGAAACCCTCGTGGAAGATGTATATATATATATATATATTGAGAATTTTGTTTAAAAAACAGCTTGACAAGAATTTGTGTCTTTCTTTCAAAGTATTCCTTGTTTGAAGATACTAAATTGGAAAAATACTTGAAAGCGTCGTTGATGTCTCATAATATGAGATCTACTTTTTATCATTAAATGATACTCAACACTACGTATCTTATAATAGTATTGTTCATTTGAATTGAGACATTTATAAGAGTGAGAAATAGAGTGGAAATAAGGAAAAGGTAATTGAGTTTTAAACGTCATATCTTGTTTGATTTTGATATGATTTAATCTTAAAAAAAAAAAATGCATAGTGAAACAATATGCTAATTCGCGGGGACAAAGGGACAAGTAGGAAGGCGGAGGAGATAACAAAAAGAAGTGGCAAAATATGTAGTGAACGTGGCAAACCCTAGCCCAGCAGCAAAAGCTTTATAGGGAGAATAAAAATCCAAAGAGTAGGATGATTGTGGAGGCAGACAAACCCCACAACCACAAAATCCCCACTCTGCCTCCTTTCCCACCAACCTTTTTCCCACGAGCCTTCCTTTTTCCTTTTCCCCATTTAGCTTCCAATTGTACTACCACACCCCCACTTACTTCCTTCTCATTGACAATTGAAAATAGGAATTATAATGCAACGTTCATTTCACCGATTTGAGTTTTTAATTCTAAGTTTTTACAGTTAAAAGCTCTCAAAAAATATTATATCTAACTTTTTCTGTTACAATTAAAAGCTCTCAAAAAATGTCACATATTAACTCGAATTGAAAATTCAAATCCGCGAAGCGAGCGAAACTAGAAAAAAAGTATTAAGAGAATACTAATCACACACTTAACTATATATAAAATGGTTGAGTTGCGAGTGCCTAACTTTTGAATTCAGCGATTAGGATATCTTTCTTTTTTATACTTTCAAAATAGATTTAAGGTTCGATACTTTATAACCTTAACAATGCAATGATTGAGTTGTAAGCATTTCAACACAAGAGTTAAAGATGTTTTTCTTTCTTTCACTCTCGAGATGGGTTTAATATCAAATACTACATAATTAATCTCACTCTAAGTTTCGTGTTTGGTCAATGATTCGTCACCTACTTAAGCTCATCTTTTGTGTAAAATTGGATGAGACCTTAAATTTTTAGGACAGACAAAAAGATGGGAATGAGATGATACTAATAATTTTTTCTTTTTAGCACTTTGATTATGTTTAGTGTGGTAGCAATATTGCCACTAGTGAATGAAGTGTGTTGTAGCACTACTAAACGTCACAACATCATATTATTAATCATCGTCGGCAAAAATGTAAACACGTGTTAATTAGACATCTATTACATAAGAGCGGTGCTACAATGCGTTTCATTATTCTTTAGTGATTCTCCTCTGTTTACCAAATAAACACGTGTTTCATTATTTTTACAAACTAGATGAATACTAGCCTTGAGAGTTGTGATCATAAAAGTCAAGACAAAAAGAAGTCTAGTTAAATAATAATAATTAGTAGTAGTTAAGAATATCTAGTTGAGGTAATCACTATTCTCAACGTGATTTGGTAGGGTTGTACATAAACCCAAACAACATGTAAACCCAATCCATCACATCCAAACCAAACCCGAAAAAGGTAATTTATAGTATTATTTTTTATTTTTTAGCCCACTAAATGTCTGGCCCGAGGTGTTTGGGACGGTTTATGTGTTGAGCCTATAATAACCCGCATACCCCCAACCCAACCCGCATAAACATGTCTGATAAGGAGCCTATAAATGTGGACTGATAAAGATAGTTGTTGTTGCAGTGTTTACTTTGAATGAATTTGAATTAAGCCTATAATTTATGTTTGCTTTACGTTTGATATTGGATGGACTACTTTACTTCATATTTGATGTTAGATTGAACTTTAAATTGCCATCTATTTGATGATTGACTAATCAGTATTATTTGTAGTTATTATTTATATTTGATGATGAACTTTAAATGTTAGATTGAACTTTGATTCTTTAAATGATGAACCCAACCACCCAACTCATCCCGTCCCGTCTCAACCCAACCTAAACATCATTAGGTTGTGAATTTTTTTTAACATCGTTGGGGTTAAATATGTACAATCCGTACTCTTTGAGGCGGGATAAAAAAAAATATTATCCTGCACAAACCTAACTCATGTACAGCCCTAGTGATTAGGTTCGCTAATCATGAATATGCTGCTACTCTCGTCTAATCCATCACATCCAAACCAAACCCGAAAAAGGTAATTTATAGTATTATTTTTTATTTTTTAACTCACTAAATGTCTGGCCCGAGGTGTTTGGGACAATTTCTGTGTTGAGCCTATAATAACCCGCATACCCCCAACCCAACCCGCATAAACATGTCTGATAAGGAGCCTATAAATGTGGACTGATAAAGATAGTTGCTGTTGCAGTGCTTACTTTGAATGAATTTGAATTAAGCCTATAATTTATGTTTACTTTATGTTTGATATTGGATGGACTACTTTACTTCATGTTTGATGTTAGATTGAACTTTAAATTGCCATCTATTTGATGATTGACTAATCAGTATTATTTGTAGTTATTATTTATATTTGATGATAAACTTTAAATGTTAGATTGAACTTTGATTCTTTAAATGATGAACCCAACCACCCAACTCATCCCGTCCCGTCCCAACCCAACCTAAACATCATTAGGTTGTGAATTTTTTTTAACATCGTTGGGGTCAAATATGTACAATCCGTACCCTTTGAGGCGGGATAAAAAAAAATATTATCCTGCACAAACCTAACTCATATACAGCCCTAGTGATTAGGTTCGCTAATCATGAATATGCTGCTACTCTCGTATTAGTTTACAGATCTCTTCTCCAATTAAACTTTTCCATTTTGAGTTGCACTATGGTCACAAAATGATGAATAAAATTTAAAAATAAATAAATAAAATGATCAAATCATTTTGTTCCTATTGCATATTTTAGTAACATCATTGGCATTAATGGGCTACTTATAAATTATTTACGTCGATATCGTTTCAGTTTTTGATCCACGAAGACCATCATCAATAAAATAATAACCAAAAAGGATAAATTCCCTTTTATAAATATACATAAATAGAAATTGAGTAGAGAAGTTTCCAAGGTTGAAGATCTTGTGGGGGCCATTAGACAATATTGCATATGCTCCTAAAGTTAAATGAGCTTTATTTCCCTAATGTATTGTACGGACAACCATGCAAAATGATAACAAATAATAATAATAATCGTTAAAGTAACAACCATATGTTATATTATATATTATTAGTTGGTTGTCACGTGAAAGGACTCGTGCATGAAGCATTGCACGTGCGTCATAGGAACCGAATATTAGTGGGCATATTCTTTCGTCTTTTTTGTTTTTTATTTTTCATTTTTCATTTTTCATTTTTATTTTCATTGCAAAAAGTCTGATGAAAGGACCTCGATCTGTCCACCCACCCACATTCCAATTTCCAATTTCCAATTTCCACATAATAAACTTTTTGTATAAATTAACATTTTTTAATTTTTAATTTTTATTTATGAAAAATACTCAATTTTATGCTGCTATGTATGACCAAACCTTGTAAAGTAAAGTTGGGTGATTGGATCTTACACTTTCCGCGGGGACCAGCCATGGAAAAAGACATGATCCGGCGGTGGCAACTTAATCTTACGCTCTTACGTGTCAGAATGTTGTGACTGGGAGATCAGAAACACAAAAAAATATAAAAAGAATCAATTCCTTTCATATTTTGACTTTTCTTCTCTCTGTTTTTGTATGTTTGAAGATAAAATATGAAAATTAAAAAAAGAAAAAAAAAAATTTGAAAAACCAGGTGCGCTTAATCTTGTCCCAAGAGTTCAACACCACTCTTTTTTTTTTTTTTTTTGGTAAAATTTTGTTTTCGTTATTATTTTCTTATGTGAGCTTAGCTTTTTAATTATTCCTAATTCCATGTAAAAACATCAGTATTTAACAAGCTTTTACATTTTGGATTTTTTTTTTTGAGGGATTCCCATTTTGGATTTGAGTATTGCACATTAGTGTAACAATAAAAGTAAGAAATAAAGTAATGGTAAAGAAAAAATGAAGTGACTAATTGGGTTTCAAAATGTTACAAAGTGATTTCTATAAATAAAAAAAGGATTTAATAAAAGTCATAAATTACATCGCGAGTAATATTTTTTAATCAGAAAAATTCAATAGTTTATTAAGAGATTTGGCAGTGTCTATTTATACGATTTTTTATATTTCACTTAAAAAAATCGTCAACTTTTCCCCCAAAACTTGATTATTTGTTGATTTGTATTCCATAAAAATGATTTTCAACACCTAAAAAAAGAGAAAAAAAAACAATTAAATTGAACAAAAAGCAAAAGTGAGCAGGCAAGATAGATATTTAAGGAGGCGCGATGTCTCTATACGCAGAGGCACGACTACCAAACACGCGCTTGTGCAGAGCGTGGGGATGTGACGGAAGTAATTTGAGAGTTTTTTCCTCGTCGCGGTTAAATATAGCTCAGCTCAGAGGATAACTGCCCAGTGCCAACAATACAAACGCAATTCCGCTGGCTGAGTCATGGGGCCCACAGTTCCATCTAGGTTTTGTCAAACAGCATGCGAAATACGTAGCGCGTGGGGCCCGCATGAAGGAAGGCCGAGGATATAACGAGCGGTGACGAGCCGCTGCCGACTCGGTTCAAAAATCAATAATAATAAATTGCGCTGCACCTTAAATTTTGCATTTTTTACTTTATACACCCCATGGTTTAAATGTTGATAAATTTGCACCTTCAGTTTTAAAATCTGCAGCAAATAATGTCCAATTTATTATTATTAAAAAACTTATAAAATTTGTGAACTCACCATTTAAATACATTATTTTAAAATTTTTATCCTTTTACTCTTAATTAGTATCTTTTTTATTAATATAGTTTTTTTAAATAAATGGTATTAATCAAGTGAGATTCTCGTATGCATCAACACGATATACAATATTCTACTAAATAGATAATTATTCCATGATCCAAGTAAGCCAAGTCTTCAAGAAAAAATAGATAAGATTTAACCCCATAATATCTAAAAAAATCTTGTTTGTTTGAACATGAAGAGATAAAAAAAACCATTGCAATTACTACAAATACTAAGTCCACTAAAGGCACAAAAATAGTGGGTAAGTTATTAATAGTTGTCTTTGAATGAGTGTAGAGACAAAAATTTAAGACTAATGCATTCTAAAAGGTATTTGTCTCATTTCATATAAAAATGGACGATTTGACATGCGCGATTCGCACATGGATGTATAAATCTTGTATCTTGAGCCATCAATTTGACAATGGTAGTAAATTATTGGACTTTAATTGCTATTGGTTTTGAAGCTTAGGTTAATTTGTGAAATTTAAAACCTTGGGGTTATTGTATGAAAAGGTCAAAATATTAGGGGTAACAATGCAATGTACTCAAAAAACATAAAAAATAAAAAATCAACGTCAGGGCTGACTACGTGTCATGGTGGTGGGTTTGGGCTCTCTCTCTCTTCGATGTCGTTTCGCCACGCGACCAAACATGACCTTTCTAACGCGTCGTCCCGCAACGGAAAGGAAAGAAAATCGCGAAATAAATGTGCCTAATCCGTTGCGTTTTGACGCTCCGTTTTGTTATTATCGTTTCGAGTCCCCGCGGTTCGTGTCGTGTGTTTTATTGCCGAAAATATCCTTGAAATGTACCTGTGCTTGATACTGGAACAGGTTCATTGTGCCCTTATCCATCCGGTTCACTTTTAAAAGACAATTAATAAAAAATCTCATGGGGGGGTAATAAAGGGTAATCTAGGGATACAAATGATGAACTCCTTTTGAGGAAAATGATGATGACTCATATGATTCTTCTAAAATATCTACACACACAGTAACGTATTAATGGTATAAAATCGTGTTAAAATTATAAACGGTGTTAAATATGAATATAATTTAGGTGTGATTTTTTTTTTTTTTGGAAGGAAGGGACTGTTAAGGAAATTGAGAACTTGAAAAATCGACAACTTTCATTTCAAAAAATAAAAAGACCAAATTTTGGGTGGTAGAATTTCTCCGCAAACTATACAGAAATATTCTTTATGTGAAGAGTAATTTTCATAAAATTCTACGAAAGTGAGATTGTGTGTTTTTTTTTTTCCTTGCTTGTTTAAAAACTACATAGACATTTAATAGACTTTGTTTAAATTTACTAGTACTTTTACGTCTCATTTTGGTAATTGTGTTTTAACTTTTGAATTGCGGCATTTAACTTGTTAGTTGAATATGCTATCATTTGTGAATATATCATGGTTTCTTATTTAATATGAAAATTTGAGTTGAAAAGTGAATTTATGTGAGAAAAAATAGTGTAATACAAAATGTTAAATTGAAATTTTTATAAGAGAAAATACTATATTAAAATATGTAGTTGTGATTCAAACCAACGAAAAAAATTAAAACATGTAGTTGTGATTCAAACCAACGAAAGCATAATATATTTTTATAATGAAAACAAAATCATGCATTATAAGTCTCTAGCCTAAGAATAAAAGTTAAAAAGTGAATAAGAAAATGAAGATAAAATCTATGATGATCAAATGGAATCTACCACGGTTGCTTAGTTCACTCATTGTACATAGAGAAGTCGCAAAAACTGTAGTAATCCGCCAATATTTGAGCTAGGCGAGGCAACTTCAACATACATGTAATGATGCTACAAAAACTATAAATAACTAACCAAATAAAAAAGATATCAAATGACCCTTTAGTAAAGTCAAAATGTCCATTGGTTTGTTGTAAAATGTAAACCTTTTGTTTGATTTAAAATCAAGCCAACATATATACAACTTTTTTCACTGCCTGATAATGACAATCACAATGACGATAAACTAGAAAGAGTTTGTGACAATAAAAGGAGAATATTCAAATTTGAGCACCGAATTGATAAATAACGTCGTTATTATCATTTCACAAAAGATGGGACAATGAAAAACAGGAATTTCATTTGTTTTTTTTTTTGTTTTTTGTTTTTATAGAGAAAAACATAACCAATCTTGAGTTACAAACCATTCATATTGTGAATCATGCTGACTTGTCACTGAAATGTTGAAAAAAAAAACAGTGAACAGATAATATTTCAATAATTAAAAAGGGAAAAAGAAAAAAAGTTGAAAAAAATCTCAAAGCAAAAAGACATACGTTATTTGTTTTTTTTTTAAAATAGAATAATTATGAAAAATATAAGATACAATTTTAAACTGTTGAATTTTCATAAATTTCATTAAATGAATATACTTTTTGTATCTTATCTAATTAACGGTTCAAAACCATTAAAATTTTCTATTTCTTATTTTGGTCCCATTTATTTTATCAATTTGAGTTTATAATTCGAGTTATGCTACAGTAAAAACTTTCAGAAACAGTCACATCTGACTTTTTTACTACAGTAAAAAGCTCTCACATAAAATCACATATCAATTCGAATTAAAAACTCGAATCAGCGAATTAAACGGGCTCTTTATTTTATCTTTTTTCACTCAAATTATAACTATAATTAACTATAAAATCTTATAGAAGGGTTAGATATGAAATTATGGCCAGACTATATACTGAATTCATATAAGTTCACTATGTTTTCTTTAAAAGAAAATCTGCTATTTTTTTTTCACTTTAACCGTGGTTAGGAATGAATTAACCGTGGTTATATTTACGAAAGGAGCGACTTTGGTATTTTATTGACACGCGCATCCTCCTTTCATTTCCACCACTCCGCTCTCTCTCTTTCTCTCTCTTAAATCCTTTGTCTCTCTATCTCTCTTTCTCCCTTCGCCGCCTCCTCCTCTTGTCTCTTCTCTCCAACCGGCGACTTAGCCCTAACTATGCCCTCAGCTCCGACCTAATCGCCGGAGAAAGCCAAGCAAAATCTTATCGAACTTCAAGGTAATCCGTTTAAGTCCGTTTGAATTCATGTAAAGTCTCCGGCTTTGTTCTTTTTGGCCGAATTTCTTGACTCTGTTTTTCCACAACGTTCTGGCTTATTGAATTCTATGTTTTCCCAATCCAGATCTGTTTGGTTGCTCGGATTCTGAGCGGGAAAAGATTTTTTTTTGGTTCTTAATTTGTTTACGTTATATTTTTTCTTCGGGA
This sequence comes from Morus notabilis, assembly GCF_000414095.1. Lineage (NCBI taxonomy): Eukaryota > Viridiplantae > Streptophyta > Magnoliopsida > Rosales > Moraceae > Morus > Morus notabilis. The sequence goes on from NW_010365514.1 coordinate 41,629, forward strand.
ATAACGATTTGCTGTGAATTCAGCTTTTTTTTTTTGGTTTTGAATTCCGTGAAGAAAAGTGTGGAGCTAAATGTTTTTTTATTATATTATGTGATTTTTATTTTCTTATTTCACTTTTCTCGGCAACCAAGCATTGCAGAGTTTGTGTTTGTACCAATTTCCACTATTTTGTTGTTCGTTTAGTTTTTATTCTTGTTTTTATACTTTTGGTTTCGCATCTGAATTTATCGGATTTTAACTTATTGACGGAGTTCAATTTCTTACATATATCATTAGATCATTTTTAAGGTATTTACAGATTACTTCAATTTGTCAAATCTTTTAACGAAATGTCGGTTATGTATCTATTTTTTCAAAAACTTCGTACCCATTTTATATATAACTTTTCATGTTTCGATTTCATTTGATTTTGTAAAAATCGAGGAAAAGACGGGTAAAAAAGAATTTAAAAAATAAACTTGGTGGTTTGCAAGTATTTTTACCACGTCTTTTACATCGAATTTTGTCTTGGAAAAATCAGTTATTTTCTTTTTGTTCACTGCTCTATGTGCTAAAGCCATCTGTTTGTTTGATAACTTTTGTTTTGTTTTGTTTTTTTTTTTCAATTTTGCGGTTTGGTTCATTTTAATTAAATAGTTAATCTCATTTTTTGTATACACAATATAAGTATCTTTTATGACTTCATAGTTGATGTTAACTGTACAAATTGATTTATTCTCGTATATTATTTTCTGTGTCTTCTGTGTTCGGATGTCGGGATTGCTATTCCTTTTAGCTGTTGGTCATTGTCATTCTGTTAAATGGATGTTCTGCTTGTGTATAAGATTATTATGATTATAATAATAAGAATTCCGTTTGTTGTTGCTTAAATAATGGAGGAAAAAGAAAAAAAGGTTTGAGTGATTTAGTTTCTTGCAATCTGGTAGTTCTCTGACTTGCTTAAATTGGACCCATATCTTCTGCTCAAGTTATTCGAAGAAAAGATTTTATGGAATTACTTAATGATGTCAGAGAAACCAATTTTTTCAATACATTTGGAGTGTTAGTGATTCACATGAATATTTGCAATCTGAGCATGGTAGAAAATAATACATGTTTCTTTTTTATGTCTATTATAGACTGTCAAGTTCTGCTGTAGTTTTCTTCTGATAACATGATTTCCTTTGTTGCAGGATATGATTGACTGCCTTCTTGCTGGCGAGATATCAAGTTCTGTTGGGTTCCTTTGCATTGGTTGAAAGTAATCAGTGAAAGTCTGGTTTAGAATTCTCTTTTAAGAAATGGACCGGCGTGATACCTCGGGATTTGTTAGCGGGGGTGGGATGTACTCTTATAGAGACATCTAACCCTAGTTTTGTAGATAGATTTTTTTGCAGCCCGGAAGTCAGGCAGACTGTACTTTTGCAATTGGTTTTAAGTTCGTGTATTACAATTGGACATTAGCTATAATAATGGATGACAGGTTCCAGAACTTGGGTTTTGCTGCTAATTATTCTTCGAACGCATTCAAGGTCTTGGGTAACTCTATGCACTTTGGGGTAGCCAGAGTTGAGACTCGTGCAGATACTATCTTACGTCTAAATTCCCCTGGTGCTTCACTCCCTTTTATGTCAAGCTCAAAGGGAACTAAACGGAAGTGGAGTTTGGTTGATCCCTCTGTCTGCCCCCAAGTTGACTCATCGTTGTCTCTTGGATTGCTTGGCCGTTCATCAAGTTCCTCAGACAGCAAGGGCAGCTCAGCAACTGCTTGCACTACGATGTCTTCAGCCAAAGAGGCGGACGAGGAGTCCTCGATGGATCTGGAATTGGACTTTACATTGCATCTTGGCAATGAAAAGTTGTCCAGCCCCAAGAAACACACTATTTCAAATGTTAAAGCACTGGAGGTGCAGCCCAAAGTTGACTTGGAGTTGAGTCTCTCTACTGGCCCCTCTGAATCTGAAATCACTAGTGTTCATCTATGTTCCAATTCACTTCAATCTGGAGTAGAGATGCCACCATCAGCTTTTCAGAGCAACAGTGCAGATGAAGGATCAACTTCGTGCCAATGGAAACAAGAGATTGCGGTGCAGCCATTGCCAACATCAGCCAACGTAAGGGATAGCTTTCTATTCAAACAGGTTCCCCAAAAAATTGATCCAAGTCCCATTGTTCTGGACCTTTCATCAAGTGTATTAACTGCTCCAAAAAGCTCAGTCACCTGTACTTCCGGGTTAACACAGCAGCAACAGACGCAACTGCGCAGTACTAGTTCAAAGACATGTGAGGTTGAGGGATGTGGAAAGGGAGCTAGAGGTGCTTCCGGCCGATGCATATCTCATGGTGGGGGTCGTAGGTGTCAAAAACAAGGTTGCCACAAGGGTGCTGAGGGCCGGACAGTGTACTGCAAGGCCCATGGGGGTGGACGGCGGTGTGAATTTCTTGGGTGCACGAAGAGTGCAGAAGGACGGACGGATTTCTGTATTGCTCATGGTGGTGGTCGAAGATGCAGCCATGAGGGTTGCACTCGAGCTGCCCGAGGGAAATCAGGCTTGTGTATCAGGCATGGTGGTGGCAAGAGATGTCAGAGAGAAAACTGCACGAAGAGTGCAGAAGGGCTTTCTGGCCTCTGTATCTCACATGGAGGTGGTCGTCGTTGCCAAGCTTTAGGATGCACAAAGGGAGCGCAAGGGAGCACCATGTTCTGCAAGGCTCATGGTGGTGGAAAACGGTGCACTGCTCCAGGATGCACCAAGGGAGCTGAAGGGAGTACTCCTTTCTGCAAGGGCCATGGTGGAGGTAAAAGATGTGCTTTCCAAGGTGGTGGGGTTTGTTCGAAGAGTGTGCATGGTGGTACCAACTTCTGTGTGGCACATGGGGGAGGTAAGAGGTGCGCCATGCCTGAGTGCACAAAAAGTGCTAGGGGACGGACCGACTACTGTGTTCGCCACGGTGGTGGCAAACGATGCAAGTTTGAAGGGTGTGGCAAGAGTGCACAGGGCAGCACTGATTTCTGCAAGGCACATGGTGGAGGAAAGCGATGCTCTTGGGGCCATCCGGGATCAGAATACGGAAACCAACCTACTGGTCCTTGTAACTCATTTGCCAGGGGCAAAACGGGGCTTTGTGCTCTCCACAGTGGCCTGGTGCAGGACAAAAGAGTTCATGGAGGTGTCACCTTGGGACCTTTAGTTCAGGACCCTAAACACGAGAAGCCAGAGAAGACGAAAGAGGTTATCGCAGAGGACATGAACCTCGACGTCACTAAAGTGGCGAGTAGCAGTTTCTTTGATCTCAAGCAATCCGGTGGTGCGAGTAATTTCTCAGTTGGGGAAGGCAGGGTGCACGGTGGAAGCCACTTCGTCAAGGTTAGTTCAGTTCTCGGTGCAAGCAGCAGTGCAGGTGTTGTCATCAGCGACTCCTCCAAGCCAATGAAACCTTACATGCTGCCGCGTAATTGGATGTAATGCTCCGGTTCCTCCCCTGCTATTTAATTACGTTTTCCCGTTGTTGGCAGGCATGTCCGGTGTCATTTGCATTATAGTCAGGTCTGTTGTTTTCATGTGTTTAGTTTAAGTTATGAGTTGGTCATTCATTGGTTCCTAGTTGAGAGAACCATCGAGTACTTTCTACACAGTTGTTAAAATTAAGGTAGGATACAGTTTGGTGTTTTTCTTTCCTGTAAATATTTATAAGGTGTCCTGTCAGTTAATGTCGTGGATACAGGTCGCGCCACCTGTAAGGTCGGTCAGTTTGTCGGACATTCTGGTTAATAAGAAGACCTATCTTTCGGTTCTTCTTCGTTGTTGTCTTCTTTTGATTGCTGCTTTACCCTCTCTCTTGTGGCCATAAATACACATCCTCTGCTTTTATGTCGTTTTTGAAATTATGGGTCTTTTCGTATGTGGAATACAGAGAAGTTTTGGTTCCCGGGAATAACATGAAAGGAGAATTTCCTGCTCGACCAAAACAAACTTTTTGTGAAACGGCAAGAAGCAAAAATGTGATTTTTTAATCACCTATTTCAACTGGCTGTTGAATAAATAGTCAATTTTAAAAGAATTTATTGTCAAATCTCTTTCAGGTATGAATCTTTTTGAATCCTAATTCATAAGGGTAGAACTTACATCAGTATCTCAATTTCAATTCAAACATGAGAGTCGTTTCTTGAAAACATTTAAGGTGCGTTTAGAATTCGTTCTAAAATGATTTTATTTTTTGTATGAAAATGAAAATGAAAATGTTTTCAATCTCAGATAGGAATCATTTTTAAAAATGCGTTTGGTAATTTTATCAAGAGATTGTTTTCAGTATAAAAAAAATTCATTAATGTCTCTCTTTGTGCTCGAGAAGGAAGAAAACGGAAACACAAAATAAAAAAACGACTAAAAGTTGTTTTTCATTTCTCCTATTTTACACTAAATTATCGTTTTCATTTTCATTTTTTGTTTTTAATTGTGACAAACGCCGTTTTTCTCTCGTTTTTATTTTTTTTTTCTCAAAAAACGTGAAAGACAAATAAAACAAACTTCAAACACGGCCTTAGTGTCAATGGTTGATGGGGTGTGTGTGCTTCTCAATTTCAATTCAAACATGAGAGTCGTTTCTTGAAAACATTTAATGTCAATGGTTGATGGGTGTGTGCGCGCTTCTCTCTCTCTCTCTTTTTTTTTTTTTTTTTTTTTTTTTTGTGGAAATGGTTGATGCTGGTTGGGAACCTGAGATATGGAGGATAGCACAAAGAAGAGACTGGAGTAGAGTTAAAGTGAAAGACCAATGATGAGTTCGCCCCTTTTTGCTTATTAGAGATTGTATTATGGTATGAAAAGTATAACTAATGTCGGCACTTTCCAGATAATAACATTTAACATTTATAAGGAGAATACAAGGATATTTACATGACATGTTAATGCCTTTTCGTTTGGTTGATGAGAGATGTAGGCAAACAATGGATAACGCTTGTTGCTAAATGGAGAGTTGAAAAATGAACTTCAGATTTTTTTAAAAATATTGTACAGTAATGATGGCTTCAATAAATAACATTGGTTGTCATTAAATCAGACGCTGCGGTTTCGTAAAGAATGCACAAGGGGGAAAAAAATGTGTATAATTTTATAGCTGGTACAATATTTTGCATTAACCTGTCTCCAATATAACGAATTTGCTGATGATTGTGCTACTAAGATCGTGACAAATGAATCCTTGTGCTTGTAACTGACGTTGTGCTTCTTCCTTAAAACTATAGAACATTATTCTCCCAAAAAAAAAAAAAAAGATATGGTATAACTTCTACTCACTTCTGTATTATACATTTATTCTGCGTTCTTTCCTTTTCTTGATCATCACTCCAATGTAAGAAAAAATATATATATAGTTAGACCTGTTCCTTATGTAATTCCTCGTGTTTGAACTTAGCCAACTTAGAAAGCTCATCAACTGCTTCAACCAAGTGATCAAGCCTGGCCACAAACTCGATAAGCAGGGAGGTGAAGTTGGCCAGTGACAATGCTGCAGTGGACTCAAAAGTTCTCATTCTCGGCAAGAAATCCACATTCAACGCCCCATCTTCTTCCTGGAAAGCATCGACCTCTCTGGACGGCCACGAATGAAGCCTTCTCGATTGCTTCCTCATCAGCTCGTGGTAAGATTCTGTCTGAACTGGTGGCGTGTTCTGCGTCTGAAGAAGCTGGTTCGAGCTCTTCGCAAGGCTATTGCTGTAGAATTCGCTGGCCAGTGGCTCGCTTGGGACGTCGTAGACAGTGGAGGACAGAGTGTGAGTGAGTTTTGGGAGCAGCGGCTTTGAAGGGGTGTCGGGTGGGGGGATGAGGTCGGAACAGGAGGTTAGGAGATAAGAGTGCATGGCCACTGCACGCTGGAGTCTCTCGGCAGAGCAGTGAACTCTCTTTATTAGGGAAGTTTTGTGGCTTCGTTTCATGTTGCATATATCTTTGCCCAAGCTCCTAAGCAACTCTGCACCCTGGTTCGTCGCATCTTCAATCTCGCTTTGGAATGTGATTCTGAGGTTGTACGGTGCCTGCAGCCACTTTTTTGTGTCAAATATGCGCCCCCGAAAAGGAAACAAAAGTAGAAAGGAAATAGAAGATAGCAGAATGAGTTTCATATAGTTTTAGTGTCAGCTTTCATTTTGGTGTCTTAAGTTTTCGACTTCTCCCAGTCCGTTTTAAGGTCTAGGACACTAATTTCTGCTCAAAATCTGACACTGCTAATTATGCTCCGGCAGTTTCAAGTTTTGCATACCTCAAAAGGTGAGATAGCTTATGCAGTTTTCCATTTGAGTAGTGGAATGGTTCTGAAAACCTGAAAACCTTGAGATATGTCAAGAGAAATCCCGGTAACAGAGGATTTGGAGCTCCCAATTTCACTAGTAATATTCTTATGTAAAATAATAGGGTCATGGGATTAGAACTCCAAGTTCGAACTGAAAGTGAGACTTTACGTCGGGCCGAGATTAAGGAGAAAAAGGTCAACGCAATCGACTCAATTTAATAAATAAATAAATAGAAAAAATAGAGAATTTATTTTTAAGAGTGCATGAGTTTAAACTTTTATTATTTACTCTTGATAATTACCCTTTTATTAGTATAATTATTTGACTAACAATGTTTATGAATCAAGAGTAGATGATAAAAATCATGATTCATGCACTTTCAAGGGTATTTATCAAAATTGCCTAAATAAATAAGACTAGTCAATCCAAGACCTTATATGGGCTAAAAAATGGGCTTCAAGTCAATCAATTTAATCCGGCCTAAACTTACGTCTACAGTTGTTATTGAAAGTGAAATTCACAATAGGACTTTGGGACAGAGACCAAACAAACGTGAAAGTTTGTTCAGGATTTTTCTGTCACCCAGCGATTATTATTCCTTTCATCAACCACCCTCAAATGGACACCAATTAGAGAATAAGTAAATAGCATAATTCTTGACACATTCGATTCTCATTCTTCTCAATTCCACTTCCCCCCACCCACATAATATTCTCCTGTTCTGATAAATCTAGACCGGTAAAGCATGTTTCTTTGAGGATTAAGTTCCATCACAGATTCCTTAGATTTCAGCATCTTGAGCAACAACAATATTAGCCAAGGTTTCTTATTCCTTTTTAAAGATATCCCTTCTAATTATTGCTGTGTATTTAACTTTTTATCAGAGAGAAAACACTCCCTAAACACGCTTTAAAAAGTGTAATTAGAATATGTGCTCTTCATTCACACAAGGAAGATTGGGAAATAAGAGAGAGAAAAGTAAAGAAAGGGAAATTGTAGCTAATAGCTTAGTTTTGAATCTTTGTGATAGTATTTACTACAATTGATAATAAATAACATTTTAAATTTTAAAAGAAAATTTGTAGGGGTTGACTATGAGTTTATAAACTAAAAAACTAGTAAATGTTATGTATAAAAATATAATAAATATTGATAAAAGTGTACACAACTCGGGGTTTCATAGAAGTAAATACGGTAAATCATATATTCATCAAATTGGATCATGAGATAAATATGAAATTTATCAGGTAAATGCTGAATTTTTCAAATTTAGTTGTAGGGTAAATCTCTAATAAATATTGATAAAAGTGTACACAACTCGGGGTTTCATAGAAGTAAATACGGTAAATCATATATTTATTAAATTGGATCATGAGATAAATATGAGATTTATCAGGTAAATGCTGAATTTTTCAAATTTAGTTGTAGGGTAAATCTGTAATATGTTGAATAAATCTCGGACTTACTATATTTGATCATGAGGTAAATCTGGAATTTATTTAGTAAATCCAAATTTTACTGCTATTTACTAGTTTATACAAAATTTCTGCTATTGATTTTTATTCCAAAAAAAAAAAGGAGCACTTTTATCTTCTCCCCAGTAAAAATATACCTGAATCTCAGAGTGTAGAACTCCATGAAGTGCCATAACCTCATAAGCACAATATCTCAAAACTGCTCCAACTTTGACATATTCTGACCAAGGATAGAAGAAATGCCCGAACCTGCCGTGTGGTGGCTCCCACTTAGCAGAATTAGCCTATTATGTTTGTCACAAAATGAGACCAAGTAACAGAAAATTGTTATCAGTTTTATTTGTATAGATTGAGAAAAGACTTTGCAAATCTTTAGCAGAGACATGAAAAATAAGTACCAAATTCTCCAGTTTTGCTGAGGAGTTCAATGTGGTTTTGCATCTCTTGTAAGCAGGCTCGTCCGGGAATTCATCCGTGACTGTTTTGGAGAATTCAGGATGTTCTGACCCGTCATCTTTCAAATATTTCCCAACACATTCTGAGATTGCAAAAGCAAAATCACAGTTTACAAAATTATAGAATATATATTTATCTTTCAAACTATGTAGTTTCTAGTTTTTGGGCATGTTTTGATTTTCTCTTGTCTTGGCAATAACAATGAGAATGTAACTGGTTTTTTAGAACCTTCAAGTGAGTCAGCCACAGAGTTGAAATTGTTGACAAGCTCCTTGTGTAATTGCTCTCCTGCCCAGATGGGAAAAACTAGCACATTCACTAAGACTGCTACAACTCCTCCAATGGCAATCGAGTAGAGTCGGTCCATGGCGGTCCTCATTGGATTTCCCACCCGGTAACCGGTCACTATGATTAAACAGTAGGTGAAAAGTATGACCCTGAATCCATACTCATATTGGACCATTGATGGCCACAATTTCATGAAGGATGTAATAGTCCCTGCATATGTTTAGCAAAATAAAGACATGAATGAATCTCACAATTGGAAAATTAGTAATTTCATGTAACACATTATTAAACAATTTCTTCAAAAGACCAAAATTGAATACTGATCATTAGTGTGGCCCCCCTACCGGACTATAGAGCCCACCCACCCTAAAAAAAAAAAAAAAAAAAAAAAAAAAAAAATTTTATAAAAAAAAAAAAAGATCGAGTAGAGTCGGTCCATGGCAGTCCTCATCGGATTTCCCACCCGGTAACCGGTCACTATGATTAAACAGTAGGTGAAAAGTATGACCCTGAATCCATACTCATATTGGACCATTGATGGCCACAATTTCATGAAGGATGTAATAGTCCCTGCATATGTTTAGCAAAATAAAGACATGAATGAATCTCACAATTGGAAAATTAAATACTGATCATTAGTGTGGCCCCCCTACCGGACTATAGAGCCCACCAACCCTAAATAAAAAATAAAAAATAAAAAATAAAAATAAAAAAACATTTTTACTAATCAGAAATCAGAAAATAATATAGGTGGGGGATACCTATGAAGAAGATGCTTATGCCAATGATTATAGGTTCAGCTACTCGGCCAGTGCATAGAGCCAGTTGCGCTACACAAATGGCTAAGATTCCAGCAAGTAAACTCCCAAGCGCTCGATTAAATCCTCTGTTAAACGTTGCCCCTAAAAAACAATATTCATTTCAACACAACACAACAGTACAAAACATCACACATAATAAACGTGATCGTCATCATCTAATTCTCAACATTAAACACGTATACAATTATTTGGAACTAATTAATAATAGATTAAATTAATTTATATACCAACTGTGTATTCGAACATGATGGCAACGGTGAGGATGGACCAAATGATGTTGGTGCCGAAGACTTCATAAGGTGCTCGGAACAGAATAAGCAAAGACACAAGCAGAACAGCAAGCCCCACTTTGAGTGAGAATGTCACTCTGTTGGTGTCTTCTTTGCAGAATTCCCACACACTCTTGAGCCACGCCTTGCATGAGAATCTCTCCTCACTGCCCCCGCCGGATTTCTTACCGGCCGCCACCTCTGGCTGTTTACTACCCTTTGTAGCTGAATTATTAGGGATGCCAATTTCAATGCTGATCTTTTTGCCATTCATTCTCCAATATTGAAACGTAGCAATATAATATATTTATGTGTTGCTTATTTTGTGAACAAGTGCTTAATATGATGCAAAAGTTCTTTCTTTTTTTTCCCGCGAAGGAAGCAAGAGGAGGAGAGAAATAATAGAAATGAGAATAGTGATTTTTGGGATGAGATGAAAGCGAATTTAAAGAGGAAGCTGGGGATGTTGTAGGGCGAAGCTATAGAGGGCTATAGGGGTTAAGTGGTGCAACTAGGGAGAGAGAGAGAGAGAGAGAGAGAGAGAGAGAGAGAGAGAGAGAGGGAATGATACGACAATAATACAGGAGAGAAAATGGAGAGCGAGCTCAAAAACTCAGGATAAGAAGATGCTTAATCTCAATAATGCTGCATCGAAAAGAATTAGAATCTCAAATTATTTTCATGGGGAGGGCAATATTTCTCCTTCCAATCCACGTTTTCTCTTCCAAAAATATCTTCATCACGCATGATCATATGATCATATGCATATACACATGACATATACAAATATATATTATGTAAATAATATAATGCAGAGGGTATAGATGACAACAACACTTTAATCCGTTAAGACACTAGTAATAGCTACAATTCAATATCTATATGTATGTATGTATGTATACGAGGTCATGTTGTTAATTAGAAGGCACTATATGTATATATATATTTGAGTTATACATATACATATATATATATATATATATCGACATCTATCATGAATATTAAGTACGCATAATGCTGCAGCAAAATTATTGTTCGTTTGAACTTTGAGTATAATGCCCTTGTTATGCATGATTATGACGAACTTGCTTGATTTTAAGCGGAATTAGATTGTCAGTTTATTCTGATAAAATTCCAGTTTTTGTCCTTATATTAACGTAAAGGAAAATGAGTAAAAGACACTTCTGAAGAGAAGTATCAAGAACAAGATTCGGAACTTCTACGTGTTAGTAGAAGGTTTATTATGTATATATGAGAGCCAACTCGAATCATACTAGTCATTTCATATTTTTAACTAAAATAGTTAATGATTTAGCTTCTTTTTTTTTTTTTTAGCTTTTCTCCACTCCAACTATTAGCTACATGGTTAGCTATTTTAGAAAATGCATTCACACTAGCTAAATATAGTTAGCAAGAAGTTGTTAGCTATTTGCTAGTTATTTATTTTTTTCTATTATTTTATTCTTTTAAACCACAATAAATGCAAAGATTCTTTTTTAAACTAAATAAAGTTATTATATATTTAAATTCAATAAATATTAAAATAATCTGTGTTTAGCTAAAATAGAGAGTATGGTTGGAGTAACTCATCAAAAAGTTACTAGCTAAAATAACTTTCTAGTCATTTTAGTTAGAATTTAGCTAAAATTTATAGAGTTCCCATGAAGATGCTTTAATAAGCCACAAAATTTATTCATGAAGGCTTTGAGTTAAATTAAATTTTAAATTAAATTAATAATAATAACATTTTAAATTCTAATATGTTTTCTTTAGTATTTATGGATTTTTTGTAATGTCTTCCTCCAAAAATATCATATTGTATGTTAATGTTTGTTTATTTGAATCTTTAGATTTAAAATAACAGATAAAAAAATTTGAAATAATAAGGCATACTTAAAAGTACTAAAAACTAAGGGTAATCTTTAAAAATGCCTCTTGAAATGGAGTTTTTTTTTTTATTTCTACCCCTTAATATTAGAACATATATATATTTTTACTTTTTAGATTAAGTGGTTAAGGGGTAGAGTTTTTTAAAGAGAATAATTTTAATAAATCAGATACTTAAATAGATAGAATCTATAATGTTCTCAAACCATCTATAAGTGAAAAATTTTAAAAAGATTCTATGGTTTGAAATAGAAAATTTTAAGGGAAGGTAAAATAATTTATATATACATAATATATATGGACAAATATTCGTGTGTATATGCATGGTATTCATTTATTTTTCATGTACAGGAATATTATTATCTTTGACTAGCTAGGGACTCAGCGCAGCGCGTCTTGGGAGATTCACAACTTGCCAAATAAACAGATTGAATAGAGACCAAATTTCTCTAGCATTGTTTATCTCGCGAAATTGGTGAACTCGTTTAATTCGTATCTCAATGATTAAAGCATAATGCATATGTACGTTCAATTTCTCCCTCTAAATAATACAGAATTTCTGAATATATGCTTTTAGCACCTAATTATTTATTCCTTAAATACAGAAAGTTTTGCTACCTTATGTTTTTCTTTGAGAATAAAATTAAAACTCACGAGGCGGCCATGTTCTTTTGTCAAAAAAATTCAAAAAAAGACAACTCAAGTTTCAACTTTATTCAAGTTCACGTTCTTTTAAGTTTTAATTTTATTCAAGTTTTAACTTCAACTCAAGTTATAACTCAAATTCAACTTAAAAACTACACTCAAGTTACACTCCAAAAGAACAACCCCTAATTTTTCCTTTTAATGTGAAGTAAGAATCGATAAATTCCTCGATTGAAAATTGAAACATTAGAAATATGTTGGTAATAAATAAAAAGTGATTTATCAATCAAATATGATTTACCAAGATCAAAATAATTTATTAAAAATCAATCAAGAATTTATGAAAGTTAAAAAAAAAATGAAATTTCATTAATCTAGCAAAATTAAGAACAGTTATTTAAAGTATACTTTGAAAAGGGCCATCCACTTCGGTCTATAAAAGGGGAAAAAAATGCATAAATAGCTAAAAGAAACAAATGTGGTTTAAATTTTATGTTCTCGATCTAAAAGCTTAAAAGTTTCTCATTGTATGGCTAAAATTAATTATATGAGATCATGAGGACATATTCGAGGCATACAAGTGGCGATAAATTTATTGTTTTTACGAATGAGAAAATGAACAAGAAGGACAATATCTTATCTTATATATAAACATGTACAAATATTGTTCCCAAAACAGAAAAATGTTTGCACTTTTTGGCACAAAGTGAAACGCAAATATACACTGACCGCCCATGAGGGGTTAGAATCTTCAATAAGTTCTCGATCAGGTTCAGGGGCTGCTGATGACTACTGTTGAGCATATAACAATATAATATTGCAAAATTTTCTCGTTAATGAAGTTTGATTATCATTATTAATATAATTACTATTTTCTTGTGATGAATTAATTAGAACAGTCTTTGCCAACCCTTAATTTCCCCACCTTAACTAGTAGTGTGGAACTTTATAGAGACTTTATTCTAAGATATTAATATTGAATCAATCACATTGATCCGAATTATAAAGCATTAATATATAAACATTGTATTGAGGTTACAAGTCAGACACGTCTGATCATGTTATGTACATACAATGTCTAGTCACTAGTGTGTACTAGCCAATTTTTTGGAGAGTCAATCTTTCCTGCTTTAAAGTTGAAGCTGCCGATAATGTATTGGCTTGAATAAAATTTTCTACCTTCTTAAAAATCTAACTTCGAAATCTTTTTCTCTTTTTTTAAGTAAAAGAAATAGAGATGAAACTTCAACCGATTCTAGCCAAAAAAAAGAAAAAAAGAAAAAAGAAAAGAAAAGGCAGATTTTAGTAGCATTTCCTACTCAATTTATAAAATAGAATAGAGATGTTCAATTTTTTTTTTTAAAAGAAAAATAACCAGAAAAGCTCACAAAATAGAAATAGAAATAGAGATAAATAAATAAAAACACTAGCAGTTCATATTTGGCTAACTATATTTGCATTTTTAAATAAACCGGTTTATTATTGATTAACTTAATGTGTATCAACCACTATATACTGATTGACCAATATCAATTAGGGGTAACCAATTTCACTTAATAATTTACCGATTTATCAATGATGAAATAATGATAATCAATGATAAACTGGTTTAGTAGTGATAAAATCACGGTATATCAATGATTGATCACTGTGAAAAGAATGAAAAAGTTCAGCCATTATTTAAAAAGGGCGATTAAAATCGACCATCCATCAAATTTATTAATTCACAATCAGAATTAATATCAATATTATCAACCGAATCAACATGATATTGGGATTTTTTGTCACCATTTTTCTATTGCCCTGTGGACATTGCTTCTGGACAATAGATTGAAGTAGGTCTGCTACGTTTTAGGCTGCTGCTTATCTCCTTCTTGGTCTGAATTTCGTTTTTCAGTTGATATTTATAAAATATAAACCCTTGATAGTTCTAAGATATTTATAAAAGAAACACATTATTATGAGGAAAGATTATTTTATATAAATAAATAACCAAATCTCCTTATTGGAAGAAGTTGTCAACTTGTAATATCTACAAACTAAAATATCTCTAGCTACTTCATATAAGGTTTGAACGTTGAACCAATACGTGCACGTGTAAATTTTACTTAGCGGTCAATAAAAAATAAATGCTCAGGTTTTACAGTACCATTCATTGGCTGCTGATTAATTGCCTGCCAGACATGACCCTAATTTAACTATTTATCAAGTCTTCAATATCAAGTGGAAACCCTAATTTAAACTATTTATCAAGTCTTCAATATCAAGTGGAAACCCTAATTTCAACTATTTATCAAGTCTTCAATATCAAGTGCAACAGGTAATAATAACAAAACCAACTTTAACCACAAGTTCACAAATACATCTTGGAGTACCATTCTAGATGACGTTAATTTGGATTATTTGAATTATTTTTTCAGTGGAGAAAAATTAATGACCACAAAAAAAAAAAAAAAAAAAAAAAAATGGGTTCTTACTAATTCGGCGCTAGGCTATGAAAATTTTTAATGACCACAAAGACAAAATTAGTACTTAATTCAGCTTGACTAAGAGAACTTTTAACGACCACAAATTTCATTACTTTAGCTTGAGGCATATATATACATTGACTCACTTTGATGGCCTGAGAATATATGGCATTAATTAGAATTAATTAATACGTACAATGAATATATGGATGCCAAAGAAACTCAATTAAATTCACGAAGTAAATCTGACCACTGATGCAACGCCTATTTATGTGGAAACTAATAATTATAATTAAGCTCTGTGTGATCAAGCTAATTAATTAGATTATAAATTTCTAAGTTAGGTGATAAACCTAAATTTTGGTTTAATTTCATATATATATATATATATGATCTTTCGTGTCTATGAAGCAAAACCATGAATCTTGTCAATTTTATAATATTCATGTGTTTGTATATCTCTATGTGCAAACATTTAGCAGTCATTTACACCATGTCACCTATATATAAAATTAAAAGAATTCATGAAATATTTAAACAGTTTCTATTTCTTTAATACTTTAACATTAATAAAGTACCTTTTTTCCATCAAAATAAAACTAATTTTAGTTGCTTTCATAATAGCCTAATATAGACACTTGACTTACTGAGCGCGTTTGGAATTCGTTCCAAAATGATTTTATTTTTTATATGAAAATTAAAATAAAAACGTTTTCAATCTCAGACATAAATTATTTTTGAAAATGCATTTGGTGGTTTTATCAAAAGATTATTTTCAGTGTAAAAAAAAACCCATTAATATCTCTCTTTCTCATTCTCTGCTCGAGAGAAGAGAAAACGAAAACAAAAAATTTTATCTCTCATTTTATACTAAACTAAAAAATCTTTTTCATTTCCGTTTCTTGTCTTTATTGCGTCAAACACCATTTTGAAAACGTTTTCATTTTTTCTTTCTCGAAAAACATAAAAAAATAAAAACGGGATCAATTTCAAACACAGTCATTAGGTCCGTATTACAGTACCGTAGGCTTTTTGACATTTGAGCAGGGTAAACTAAAAAGAAAAAGAAAAAGAAAAGAATACAAAAACCGGAAAAATGGGTCGTATTACGTATGTGACATGTCCAACTGCTATACTTTGTTCAAAGAAAATTAAATAACAAAGTAAATACAGATGACCAAATCATAAATACTGGTGGAATACGATGCCCAAGTGGGGTAAAGATCCCAACAGTATATATTATGTGCTCAATCCCTATTCTCTAGACTGGGAGGGCCATGCGGAGATGCATATGGACCATGGCATTAACACTAACATCACCCACTATCACCACCACACATAAGGTCCATAGTTCCAAATTAGATAAATGGACATGGAAGATACTTTAACAAGACTTTACCAAAAACAACAAAAAACAAAAACACATGAAATGCATGAGCCATAAATAGGATAGTAACATAGCGGTTTTGGAGCGGGATAGTCTTGTCAATCTGTTTCGCAAAGAAAAACGATACCTATGGCCTCGTCCACTTCGCGGATTCTGTAACACCCTGAAGAAATAATTGAGATTAATTAAGGTAATTGAGATTATTAGTGTGCCTAATCTGACTTAATTAATTGAGTTTAAATAATTCCAAGGTATTTAAATTATTCACAATAATTTATTTTAATCCAGAAGTGTGTATGGGCGCATTTCTGGACTGTTATATTATACACATGTCATTTTCTTTTATTTTTCTTTTTCTTTTCCTTTCTTTCCTTTTTCTTTTCTTTTCTTTTCTTTCTTTTCCTTCTTTTTCTCTCTCTCCATTCCCGTGCTCTCTCTCTCTCTCTCATTTTTGTCCCAAATCAAACGGATCTTGAGCCAAGCAAAGATTTAAAGAAGTTTTCAACGTCAAGAGAAGGATTCGAGGTAAGATCACTGAAAGAACCTCTCTTGAATCTTCCGTTTTCGGATTTCAAAACCCATTT
>NW_010365514.1:58617-78179 GCF_000414095.1 Morus notabilis
ATTGATCCTAAAGTGTTATTTTGTATCAGTGCTCGCTATGGATTCAGACTGAAGGGGCTTGAGGAAGCGGAAGCCGGAAAAGGGCAACGCTAGTCCCAGGTTTGATTGTGCGAGGTAGGATTTCTACTCCTTTTCCTTGTGAGCCTGTTTTCAAGAAAGGATTTTAGCCTTGAAAGTGTTTTAAAGAAAGGGATTGGTTTGCGAAAGAAAAATATTTTAAAAACCATGGCTTGTTAGTTTATGGAAATCCTTGGCTTGTCATGTCCATGGAATCCATAGCTTGTCTAGTCATGGAACCTCATGGCTTGTCCAGTCATGGGGCCCGCGGCTTGAGTAATTCGTGGGGTCATATGAACGATTTCATAATGTTCAATGGATGATTTCTTAAGATAAGAGGTCTTGTAAACTGGTAATAGAGTCTATTGTTGTAAGCCTAGATAGGATGCGGAGAGGGCATCCTCGGGGGCAGAACCCGAAACCGGTCCGGGTAGGCGAGGCACTTGGTGAGGTGAGTAATTTGTACTAATTACTTGCTGAAGCCTGTAATATGGTTATTTTCAGTTATATTTCCTTTGAGAAAAAAGGATGTGAGGTTCCGGTTGTTCTGTCGGGACTGAATGTCTTGTTTACTTGCTTATTCATTTATTTATTCGTTTATTTTAAATATTTCAAATTATATCCTACTGGGCCTTTCGCTCACGTTTTATGTTTCAAATGTTTAAAACCCCTCCCAGGAGACTCTAGGAGCGGGGCACAGTAGCGGGAGTAGCTGAGTGGTGCTACGGAACGATCAAGTGAGGATTGTGTTCATCCTCTGACATAAAGTGTAAGGAATATGTAAGAATTTGTAATCAATGACATTTGGATTTACTAGACTGTGGATGATGTCTATTGTAATTGATTATTTACATGTGCATGTATGTACGATACTGTATGTCCTATGGGGTGGAGCCCTGTGTGTCAGAGGCTCCTGGATTATGTCGTTTATTTATATTTTTATGCAGTTAAGTGTGGGACCCGGTTAGGAATCTGCTTTATTAATCCCAAATCGAGTTCCACGTCACCCACCCCGTTTGGGGGGCGTGACAGATTCGAGTTTTCAATTCGAGCTGAGATGTGACATTTTCTGAGAGTTTTTCACTGTAGCAGAAAAAGTTAGACGTGACATTTTTTAAGAGCTTTTTACAGTAAAAACCTAAAACTGAAAACTCGAATCGGTGAAATAAACGAGGCATATATTTTTTTTTCGTTAAGTTGTTTAACTTGACAGGACAGGACATATTTTCTCATCGCAAGTACTCCTATTTATCTTGTTAGTTTTTTTTTTTTAAGATGCAAATACTTAAAAAAATCAGACACTTATTTGAGTTAAAAATAAAAATAAACATATATTTCAATTTTTTTTTTTTTGTGTATTATATGCGGTATAACATCATACTTCTTTTTATGTGATAACATTATACTTAATAGATCGGGGACTCCTAAGCCCTTCCTTTTGCTCCATGGCCAGTGTCATATTAACATTTTAATCTATATCTTTAAAATCTTGAATCTAATTTAAACCAGATTCAACTCATTCAATGTAAAATAAATCCTTGCCCATAAATGAGTTTGCTGATCAAAATTGTGATCCCTAACCACAAAAATCAATGATATTTTAAATAAATCCGTGTCAATTATGTATCCACCAACTTCTACTAATTGTTTTCTTTTTTCTTTTTCTTTTTTTTTTTTATCTTTCCTATCCCAAATTCCTTTTCCTTTTATTATCTTTCTCCTTCTTCTTCCCCAGGTGGGAGAGTATATTTTAGGGTATTTAGTGCATCTATTCTTAAACTAACTCCTTAAAATTTTTTATTTTGACAAGTACCCCATAAATTTGACAAATGGTATCAAAGTGCCCTCTTATCCATGACTGCTAAAACTTAGATAAAAAATTTCATATACATTACATGAGCTTGTTTGAAAAAAGATACCAATAAATAACGCTTTATATAATGTGTATAAGTGTATTGCTTGAAATTTTAATTTCATTTCTTATTAAAGGCACTTTGTAATATTTTATTAAATTCAAAAGATAATTTACCACAATCAAAAAATTAAGGTGGTAAAAGAACTATATTCCCATATAATATATTTGCTAAAATACTCTCTGTTACTGGTTTATGAGTTTCAGTGGTTGTATCAAAGTCTATTTATTATATAATCTTGGTACCACAACAAGCCATAGACCCGGGTTCGACTCCCGGAAAACGCAATCTCAGTTTTTATCCTTTTTTTCCTTCATTTATAATATTCCCTCGTAATGTTTCTTCTACTAATTTTAGTTTGAAACATAAGGGGCTTAAAAAGCCAAATGAGGATATTTCAGTGGCTGTGAATCACAATTATTAGTCAAGTCAATTAGTTGTAACCTTCATTAATTATCATTAATAAAATGTCTAATTTTATTTAAAATTGTACATATTTTTTAATATGAAAAACTTAGAAGTTAATATAACATAATTAAATGTCTTGATATATCCAAAAAGTTAAATACACAATCAAGAAAAATTTTAAATAAATTTAATTCATCAAACTGAAGAAATAAAACACAAAAGTTGCTTTAAAATGGCAGTCCTAATAACATCTATAACATCAATGCTAATGCTGGTGAATTTGTGTTTTCTTAAGCCCCATTTATTTTACCGATTCGAGTTTTGTTACAGTAAAAAACTCTCAAAAACAGTCACTAGGGATGTAATTTGGTCGGGTAGGCT
The DNA here is from genome assembly GCF_000414095.1 of Morus notabilis. Lineage (NCBI taxonomy): Eukaryota > Viridiplantae > Streptophyta > Magnoliopsida > Rosales > Moraceae > Morus > Morus notabilis. The sequence continues at coordinate 61,377 of NW_010365514.1, forward strand.
CGGCTTAGACTGAGCCATACACTGCGGTTTGAAAAAATTTTAGGCCGCAAAACTCTCTTGGGGCCACAAGCCCGTAACCTTTCAAGTGACCTCGGATAGGCTCGGGTTACTCAGATTGATCGGCCTAATTTACAAACGACTGGATTTCCTTTGTATTGTTAGAACTCCAATATGATCAAATACCAAAGCAAGTAGGTAAGAAGTGAAAAAAGGACAAAGACAAACAACATTCAGACATAAATCATCACGCCAGTGCAGAGAAACAAGACATGAAATATAGCTTATATTATACTTTACAATTAAAGAAGAATACGCCTGAAACTCTTCAAATAAAAATGAAAGAATGCGCTGCTGAATATGAATACATAACTAGAGTTGTTCGTAAAGGGACCAGGAGGGGAAAAAGAAATTTCCTGAACCTGAAACCAACGCACCTGCCGCGTAGAGTGAACATAGCATGGGTTAAGTATTTCTAGCAGCGAGGTTCAGTCTGAGGACTAAGGAAGTGAGAGGGAGATAGGCTGAGCTTGAGAGCCTTTGGCTCTGCTTCTAAGAAGAAACGGCGAGGGAGTAGGGACGGCGACTCGGTGAGTGTGAGAAGAAAAAGAGGAAGGGCGTCAGAGACGGAGACTAGCAGAGAGAGACTGAGAAGTGAAGGAGACTGAGAGAGAGAGGCTGAGGACTAAGAGCTGCTGAGCGGCGTAAAGAAAGAGATGTGAGAGTGAGATATTACACTGAGAGTTAGGGCATTATGGTTTTTTTCCCACTGATCTCATCGGCCCGGGAGGGGAAGTATCGAGCCAAAGAAAGCCCGGCCCGCGGCCTAACTCGTAATGTGCGAGTTGGGCCTATTTGAATCTAAGAAAAAAAAAAAAGAAATCCACAAATTTCAGGTAGGGTTGGTTCGGGTCGAACGGATTAGTCGGATTCGGCCTAAATTCTTACAAACCTAACAATCACATCTAAATTTTTACAACAGTAAAAAGCTCTCGTATAAAATCACATATCAACTTAAATTAAAAACTCAAATCAGCGAATTAAATAAATTATTGACATTTGGCTTAAATAAAAATACCCATTGGTTCAGTGCTTCAGCTTTTCATTCTTTCCACTTTGTTGAGTTAAAATTTAAACATAATTACCATCAACCAGCGTTTGTAGTCCAACGGTTAGGATAATTGCCTTCCAAGCAATAGACCCGGGTTCGACTCCCGGCAGACGCATTTTTTATTCTTTTTCCTCCTCATTTTGATTCATGTAATAATTTCTCATAATGTCTCCCTTACTAATTCCATTTTCAGCATTTAAATTCTCAAGTTTAATTTCTTTATCATTCTCTTTATCACTCTAAGGCTTCTTTACTTGTCACCTGTCTCTCTATTTTTCAAGAACAAATAAAAACAAAATTTGTCCTTTCGTTTGTCATTTATTTACAAAGAATGTCATTTTTTTACTGTTGTACGTTCTTTTATCAATGATAATTACTCAACAAAAGCCAATCCCAATACCCATTTTCTTACCATTTTTAATTTATTTTCTAGTTAAAATTTTCTAACTTCCCTCATAAGTTGAATAATTATTGTTTTTGCAACTAAATAAATAAAAAATTAAACTTAAAAAAAATTTCTTTTATTGTTTTGATCTTCAATAACATATATCATCTAATACTTAAAAAATGTTAGCTAGATAAAAGGAAGAATCAAAATAACAATTTTTTTGTCCCAAAAAAAAAGAACTTATGACGAACCTAATTTTTATCAACCAATTTTTTTTGAATTTTCTTATCTATTTTTTCTTCTGAAAAAAAGGAACAGCCATTTAATTTAAACAATAAAGCCAATGTAATTTACTATAGTTGAGAGCTTCCTCTCCTCTGTTAATGCAAATGTATCACATCTTGAAAGAAGTTAAGATCATATCTAATACAAATGTTAATGTTAATTATATATTTAACATCAAAAAATATGATATGATATATTATTTTCATTTTTATTTCAATGCATAATGCTATTTGATATGTTAAATTTACTTTTTCATATAATTATTAAGTTTTAAAAGTTGTAAGAGTAAACTTTTATTTTTAAAATAATTAGAAAATGTAAAAGTTGCATTAATTACGTAAAAAAAATAAACATTTCAATTAATAGTAATTAAAAAATAAATTTCTCATATACTATATTTAATAAAAAATTTAACACAATAAATAATATTATATTAAAAAATATTTTTTATATTTAAATATTAAATTTATAATTAGTACATTAATTATAATATTGGGATGCTATGAGAAAAAAAAAAAGCATACCAAAAGTAAAAAAGTTAAAAAAAAAAAAAACAGAGAGAGACTATGACACGAGTCCAAATCTGTTGTGTCATTGTGTGTCGCTTCAATAAATATCAGACACCTCATCAAAAATTTCACACACCAGCTAAAGGTTAACAGAAGAGCAAACGGACGTGCGATGGGCATAAAAAAATTGATGGGTTTTTCTTATAACTCGTCACGTTATTATTGGTAAACAAAATGACAACAATGTGAAAACGACAATAGTAACTAAAAGATATTATTGATGCGGACTGCGGACAACTCAGTTGTAAAAACGACAATAAAAAATATATATCACATCTTGAAAGAAGTTAGGACCCTATTCAATATTTTAGGTAAATATTAATGTCAATTATATATTTAATATTAAAAAGTATGATATAATATGTTATTTTTATTTTTATTTTTATTTTAATACATAATGATATTTAAAATGTTAAATTTATTTTTTATTATAATTATTAAGTTTTGAAAGTTATAAACGTAAACTTTTATTTTTAAATTAATTAAAAAATGTAAAAATTACATTGATTACGTAAGAAAAAGTAAACATTTCAACTAATAGTAATTAAAAATTAAATTTTTTATATGTTATATTTGGTGAGAAATTTAACACAACAAATAATATTATATTATAGAGTATTTTTTATACTCAAATGTTAAATTTATAATTAGCACAATAAGGGCATGTTTAGTTCGTTGATTTGAGTTTTTAATTTGAGTTGAAATATAACTTTATGTAAGAGCTTTTTACTATAATAAAAAGTTAAATGTGACTATTTTTTAGAGTTTTTTACTGTAATAAATATTAAGGCCCCATTTACTTCGCTGATTCGAGTTTAGAATTCGAGTTGAGATGTGACTTTATGTGAGAGCTTTTTACTGTAGCAAAAAAGTTAGATGTGATTGTTTGTGAGAGCTTTTTACTGTAGAAAACTCAAATTCTAAATTCGAATCAGCGAAGTGAACGGACCCTAAATTTTAAACTCAAATCGATAAAACGAACGGTGTCTAATAAGAAAAAAAAAGCATATCAAAGCAAAAAAGTAAAAATAATAAATAAATAAATAAATAAAAACAGAGAGAGACTTCACTTCGCTGATTTGAGTTTGTAATTTGAGTTGAGATGTGATTTTATGTGAGAATTTTTTACTGTAATAAAAAAGTTAGATGTGATTGTTTGTGAGAGCTTTTTACTGTAGTAAAATTTGAATTCTAAACTCGAATCGGTGAAGTGAACAAGACCTATGACACGAGTCCACATCTGCTGTTTTCTTGTGGCCGTTCCTTTAGCTGTCGCTTCAATAAATATCAGACACCTCATCAAAAATTTCACACACCAGCTATAAGTTAACGAAGAGCAAATGGACGTGCGATGGGCTTAAAAAAAAATTGAAGGGTTTTTCTTATAGCTCGTGACGTTGGCGAGCTGCAGAGTCGAGGGAGAGCTTTCGTCGCCGGCAAGAGACGTGAGATGAGGCTCTTGTCAGAGGCGGCAACCTGGGACAGCGGCGAGAGGTTGTCGGTGACGGTGCCGTGGTTGACACAGATGGAGTAAGCGGCAGAGTTGAAAGCCGACAGAAAGAGGAGGAGATAGAGAGGTGGGATTTGAATGAGGTTTCTTCCATGGCTGGCTTTCGTGTGACGTGGGAAAAGAGTGGAGAGAGAGTGAATCAATAGTCAATTGGCTAAGGCTTACTAGTTAATACCCAAGTGTGTTATCAATATGGAGCTATGGGAGCATCCCTGAGTGGGTACACGTTTGGGATAATTTGATTTTCTTTTTTTTTTTGGTTGATTTTATTATCGGACGGTGGAAGAAGGTGTAATCTCACGGTGGGACCCAGTGAGTCAAAATGGGAACATTTTCAGACAGTAGGGAGGTATTAATATGATATCAGTTAACACCGTTTGCCTTTCTTCCGCTAACTTATCTACGCGTTTAGTTCGCTGATTCGAGTTTTTAATTTAAATTGAGATATAATTTTATGTGAGAATTTTTTATTGTAGTAAAAAAGTTAGATGTAATTATTTATGAGAATTTTTTACTATAATAAAATTTAAATTCTAAACTCGAATAAGCGAAATGAATAGGACCTTAAACATCGTTCAGTTGGGTGATTCTAATTTTTAATATAATAAAAAAATTAAATATGAATTTTTATGAGAATTTTTAACTGTAATAAAATTAAAATTAAAAACTCAAATTAATAAAATGAACAAAATTTTAATTATAATTAATGTGTTAAATTTTTGATGAGGTGTTAAATTTCTATTGAAGGGACAGTTAAGGAGACGGTCACAATGAGACAGCAGATCTGAACTTCGAAAAACAAGGTCACGAAATAGCTATTTTTATCATAGAAAAATATAATAAATATACATATATCTTTAATCTTTAACCTATATAAAAAAGCTAAAACGTTTTTCTCTCATTTTAACATGTGACATTATATAGAAGTTTTTCCATCTTTTAACACATGGGCATTATCTTTTTGTTTTGTTTGCTTTTTCTTTTTTAAAAACATTTTCTAACTTCTTTGAAATATTATTTTCCTCGCTTCGCACTTACTAAAATAATTTATTTTAAATATATCCTTATTTTTCTTTTTATTAAAGGTTGTTTTTTCAATTTAATTTCTTTTTATGTGTTTTTTAAAAAACTTTTTCTTATTGTCATATTTACATGTGTTTTTTTAATCTCATAAATAAAACTACAATAATTTATCTCTAAATAGTTTCTCTCAAATATGAGCATACTTAATATTATTCCAAATATGGCCCTCATAAAACTTTTTTTCCCCTAATTGCTTTAGTGATATCATATATTCTCAAATGTGTCTTTACATAAATATATATTTTTTTTTTACTTATAACCCTCTTAAATACTATTTTTTCGTACCTATCGCATAAATAATTTCCTTTATAATTTGTTCCACTAAAAATTTTGTTTTCCTTTTAATTATGCTCTACTTAAGTTTTTTATTTTATATTTTTTTTACTAAACAAAACTCTTAAAAGAATGCAAAGTCAATAAAAAGATTTTGAAGACATTTTAAGTCTTTATATCTAAAATCCTATAAAAAGAGAACCCGTTTTTGGGGGAGCGGACGAAGGTCTCATTTGGTTGGAGGATTCGTTCTCTGATTCGAATCATGGTTCGCTACAATATTTTCTCTCACAAAAAACACGCGTAAATCAAAAATAGTTTTAATCTCATAGTTTTAATCCATAAACCAAACGGGCTCGAAATGTTTCGACCGTTTCTCCCCCCACAATTGGCCACACAACCCTTTTTTTGTTTGCTTTCTCTGTCTTTTGCTTTAGATTTTTTTCCCTCTTTTGTCTTTTTTTTATTGATGTCATTTTTGCCTTTTTTTCTTTAAAAAAAATGTGTAAAATTATTATTTTAACTTAGGTTGTGTTTGGTATGAGGATTAAAATCATGGTGGTTTTAGTTTTAGAACTATATTCATGATTATTGTTTGAATTTGGAGTCCAAACCATAATTATGGAATCGGAATCAGAATTAGAGGTTTGAACCATCTAAAATCAAGGGCGGTGGTTTTATTTTTAAGGTGGTTTTGATTTAAATCAACACATCAAGAATCATTAAGTATTTGAACTAAAAGTATAATAGAAATAGTTTTATCCAAATCAAACACTAATTTTTAAGAATCATTTTTACTTTTTGTAAACAAATAAAAAATGGAACTAAAATTACAATTCTGAATCTAACACCCTCATAGCAAACGCAATTGAGTACGTCTGGTTGGAGGATTTATTCTCTGATTCGAATCATAGTTCATAATTTTTTATAATATTTTCTCTCACAATAAATACACGTAATTTAAAAATAATTTTAATTTATGAACTAAACGTTAATCTTTACGCGCGTTAAAGACCAATATCTAAAAAAATATAATACGGTGAATACTCTGCGCGTTGAAAACGTGTTTTGAACTAGTACGAAAGAAAATGACAATATCTAGGATAGTGATATCAGACGTAAGTGGTATCATGGAAAAACAAATACGACATGGAAGAGGAGAAAAGCAGCATCATGACAGACATGGTAAAAAAACGGCAACAGCCTGAAAAACGAATAAACTGTAACCGACATGATCATGAAGGCAAGAACCACATGTGACAAAGCAAAAAACAAAACCTACGAAGATTTAGCCATTAGGGAGGAATTAGAATTTCTACGAATAACTTGGCCAATTAAAAAGGAATGAAAGTTATGCGAATCTCCCAAAATTAGGAAATTATAAATCAATTAATTACAGCTCCTCAAATTATGATATAAATTATTTACCAAAAAAAGTTAGTTCAGTTAATTTATTTGTTAATTTTTTACGGTACTAATAAAAAATATATTTTAGTTTAAGTCTGCAATAGGTCTCTTTTTATAATTTTATTAGGAATTTTTATGATGGAGCATGTTATTTTTTACCGATAGGAACAATTATTTTTAATTGTTATATTAGTTTTTAACAATCGGATATGTCCAGATGCGTATTAAAAATTTATTATAAAACTATTTCTATTATAAATATGATCGTTAAAAAATTAATCTAATGGTAAAAACAGTTCCCACCGTTGGAGTAAATTGCATGCTCCATTGTAAAAACTCTAAAATTTGAGGGTTTTTCTTCATAATAAGTTGAGAATTTCTCTAATAGAATTAAAAAAAATGAATTATTTATAATTTTTTACTTTTCAATCATCAAATATGTATTATAAATTATTATTTTTTATATTTTTTTAATCTAATATTATTTTAACAAAATTTAATAGTCAAAAAAGCTGATCCCATTAGTAAAGCGGCCTTCCTAATAAGTTTTAGACACTATCCCAATTCCCTTAAAAAAATCCTACCAAAAGCAAATTACCTTAAAAAAAGAAAACAGTGACCAATTTCCCACTTTTCCATTGACTCTCGTTTACCAAACAATCCCCCAAGAAAATCAAAATGGGCAACTGCAGCAGCCAACAATATTCCGGTGACTCCGGCGGAGTCCCTCCCCACCACCACCGCCCCTCCAACGACGCCGTCAACGTCCTCCCTCCCGATTCCCGTCCTTCCCCACCCCCTCCCCGACCACCACATTTCCCCGCCGCCGCCGCAACCCCAACATCCGCCGCCGCCGTGGGCCGCGTTCTGGGAAGGCCCATGGAGGATGTCCGTTCGACCTACATCTTCGGCCGCGAGCTCGGCCGCGGCCAGTTCGGCGTAACCTACCTGGTGACCCACAAGGAGACGAAGCAGCAATTCGCCTGCAAGTCGATCGCGACGAGGAAGCTCGTCAACCGCGACGACGTCGAGGACGTCCGCCGGGAAGTCCAGATCATGCACCACATGACCGGTCACCGCAACATCGTGGAGCTCAAGGGCGCCTACGAGGATCGGCACTCGGTCAATCTGGTTATGGAGCTCTGCGCCGGCGGCGAGCTCTTCGACCGGATCATCGCCAAGGGACATTACTCCGAGAGGGCTGCGGCCAATCTCTGTCGTCAGATAGTCAGGGTCGTCCACGATTGCCACGCCATGGGAGTGATGCACAGGGATCTGAAGCCTGAGAACTTCTTGTTCTTGAGCACCGACGAGCATTCGCCGCTCAAGGCCACGGATTTCGGCCTCTCCGTCTTCTTCAAGCCAGGTTAGTGATCAATTCTCTGACGTTTTGTTTTTGCTGATAATTCTGCTTGGTTTTCGGAGGAGTGTTTTTCTTTGAATTAATATAATTAGCTTCTTGCGGTATTGACTGGAGTTGTGTAGTGGATCCATGTTATATTAAGCATAACCAATATGGAACAAGTGATGGATTTTCAGTATATATGAGTTTATTGATTGTTATATTAAGCATAACCAATATGGAACAAGTCATGGTGTTATCTCCATTTTTTTACTGTTGTTTTTTGTTGTAATAAAGGTCGCCCTTACGTTGTAATAACGGATGTGGTTTCCCCACCTCCTGGTGTTTGTTATGTCTCCTACTCGGTTGAGTTGCTCACCGATGGTGTGGATTGTGTTCCACCAATCTCTATAACTGTGTGGGTTTAGTTGTCTTCCACTGGATATTAGTCTATGCGGAGTGCTTGGTGGCCTTTGTGCTACATGTTATGTGCTCTCAATCGATCGGATGCCTTCATCGATTGTAGAGATCTTGTCAAAACGAGCCTTACATGTGCTCTATTATCGGTGTGTACTGAGGAATTTTCCCGTCGTCGGGTCTCAGTACAAGTCTTTCTCATCGAGCTTCACCAGATTTTACTGCTGGAGCCGGTTGAGGTTGAGGGTATTATCTCATGTAATTGGGGTAATTTGTACTGATGCATTCAGTTTAATGAAATACCTTTTTTGTTAAAAAAAATAAAAGGTACAGGAGAGGAGAGAGAAATTGAGATTTTCATATGTTTGAATCTTTGATTTTCTTCTCTCTTTTTTTTTTTGATAAATTAAAAGGTTATAAGGATATATTAATGGTGTATCGAAATAATCATCCTGTAATGGATGGCATAGCCCATTCCGTCTGCCATGGTGGAATTGACTCGAACCTAGGACCTTGTCGAGTAAAACAAGCAGCCTTATTACCACTCTGTCAAATAACGAGAGTACATTGCTTGACATCAAATGGTTTTTCTTTTGGAATGTAATTCTTGGGTATATACCCCATTCCATCTATCATGGTGGAATTGACTCGAACCTAGGACCTTGTCAAGGAAAACGAGCAGCCTTACAGCCCTTACCACTCTGGCAAATAACTGATTGTTGAGAGTACATTGCTTAGAGATCAAATGGTTTTTCTTTTGGAATGTAATTGTTGTAAAAACTTTTTTTTTCTCAGTCACCTTGTATAATCTATGTATATTTGTAGCTTTAACTTAAATTTTGTAGTTCATATAAGCCTGAAGGCCATGAATCATGAAAGTTTAAATTTTGTAGTTCATATAAGCCTGAAGGCCATGAATCATGAAAGTATCAAATGTGTTTTTGAGATATTATTGTACTCCGTTAATTTTCATACATGTATGTTTTAGATTGAATTGCTTTTCATATGTTTTGTATGACATTGGTTAACTTAGAGATCCAACATTGTTTCTTTTAGTAAGGAGTTGTTATCTAAAATCTATATATGATTTCAGGCGATGTATTTAAAGATCTTGTTGGAAGTGCATATTATGTCGCTCCTGAAGTGCTGCGCCGGAGTTATGGAGCGAAGGCTGACATTTGGAGTGCTGGGGTGATATTATACATTCTGCTTAGTGGTGTTCCGCCATTCTGGGGAGGTATGATTTTTGTCGAATTGGAGTAAATAGAAGTTGAAGACAATTGTTTGTTTTGCACCATTTTAGTTATAGAGTATCTATTTCTGATTCTTTACTAAGGAGCATATATTTGAGAAATTTAGATGTTTACTTCAGAAGTAGATTGCTCAAATATAAAGCTCCCCACTACTACCAAATTAACTGGTATAGAGGCTTAAGCTGCGCTGGATGAATTATGCAGTCCGCTTATAGTTTCGTTACAAGTTCATGTATGTTGAAGTTTCCAATTTGAGGATATCAGCTACCTTTTTTAGTATCAGTTCATGTCTGCGTAGTTTTTTTTTGACATAGCCATTTTTACTTTCTTTCATTTGTATGCAGAGAATGAACAAGGTATCTTTGATGCTGTTCTTCGAGGACATATTGATTTTTCGTCTGATCCATGGCCTTCAATATCCACTAGTGCCATAGATCTTGTGAAGAAGATGCTCATTGCCGATCCTAAAGAACGGCTTTCAGCTGTAGAAGTCCTAAGTAAGTTTCATAATGTGTAGACTTTCTAAATCTTATTCACTTATGGGATAAAAATTTACAAGGTCTAGGGTCCAGGGTCCTGATCTTAAAAGGTGATTTTATTTAAAAAGAAAAACACAAAGGCAGATATAGTAGTTAGCTATTAATGTCAGTAACTCAAGACATAGAGAGGGAAATCCCAACAATCAAAACCGTTTGACCCCTATTCTAAACTTATTTTGCAACTTGTTGACAATCTAGAAAATGAATTAACAGGGTATCCAGTATAATATGATCTCGTCAATCTAGTAAGTCCACACATCAGGAAATTCTTTTGAGGATCACAGAGAGCTATAAACAAGCTCAAGTGCTGTATAGACACTTGCTCAATCTGTTTTTCCAGTTCTGCATAGGTGATGGGCATTAATATGCCATGTGTATGATTATTTTGCTGGTCTTTTAGGATTGAGATCTGAGGAAGTAAACATGCTTTGTCTATACCTTTTGTGCGGTTCTCTATTTTTCTTTGTTCTCACCTTCTCTGTGCACCTTTTATGTTTTATGCTACAATGTTGTTGGTTTTCTTAAACTTCATATTAAGCCTACTACTAAAATCCGCAATCTAATGTGAATACAGATCATCCATGGATGAGAGAAGATGGTGTTGCATCCGATAAACCTCTTGATATTGCTGTTTTGACTAGAATGAAGCAATTTAGGGCAATGAACAAACTGAAAAAAGTAGCCTTAAAGGTGAGACCAAATTTTCTTGTGATGAATGATAGCTTTTTGTTATTGAAACATCTAAACCGTCTTTAGTGTGAAAGCCATTTACAAATAATTATGAGGTATCCTGTATCTGACTGCTTATTGAGAACAAGAGGGATGGTGGGAGGGAGGGAGGGAGAAATATGTACAAAAGAAAACAATTTTAAGGGGTTTTATGCAGAGAGCTGTCTCTTTTTTTTTTTTTTCCTTTTTTTTCTTTTTTTTTTTTCTTTTTTTGTTGGGGAAAAAAGTTGCTGATCGGGAAAAAAAAAAGAAAAAAGAAAAAAAGTTGCTGATCAGGAAAAAAAAAGAAAAAAGAAAAAACTCATTACAGGGAATGTTCATATTGTCTACGAGGCCGAAGCTTTTAGGAATATCTTCAAGGGCCCTGACATATTTGTATTTTCGTCCCTACCAGTGAGATGAGATTCGTAGAAAGGCATTTTCATGATCATCACTCTCTTTTGTAAAGCCCAAAGTTGAGAATCATACTTCAATTTCAACTTCTCCTTTCAGGTAATTGCTGAAAGTCTTTCTGAAGAGGAAATTATGGGCTTGAAGGAAATGTTTAAATCCATGGACACAGATAACAGTGGAACCATCACATATGAAGAGTTGAAAGCTGGTTTACCAAAACTTGGTACAAAGATTTCCGAGTCTGAAGTGAGACAGTTGATGGAAGCGGTATGGTTTCTGGTCTTTTGATAGCATGCCTGCTTTAGATTTATGTTTAATTACATAAACTTATATTCCTAGAATTAAGGACAGTATTTTCTAGTGTTTTGTTCTTGCACTTCTAAGTAGAATTTGAAAACGATCAGATCTGAACTTTCTTTGGTCTTTTTGCCCCCCCTCTTTTCCACTTTTCATAGATTCCTACAGAATCTTATAGTTTTTGTTGCATGCGTGTATATTCTTTAGTTAAAGCTGTTGGTTTTTTGTGATTTCCTCTTATAAAATATGGGCATAATGCTATATCAATTTGACGATTTATGCCACAACTCCACTAATTCCTCTCATTTTCAGGCTGACGTGGATGGAAATGGGACAATTGATTACATTGAGTTTATAACAGCTACTATGCACTTAAATAGAATGGAAAGAGAGGAGCACTTGTACACAGCTTTTGAATATTTTGACAAGGACAAGAGCGGGTAATTTCCTAATTATCATTATGAGCTATGGTCTCTTCCCCGTTTTGGCTTAAAAAGTTGTGCATCGACCCTCAAGTATCTCAGTTACACTCGGTTATAATAACATCGTATCCTCTTTGAATCAGTTACATTACAATGGAAGAGTTGGAACAAGCGCTTATAAAGTATAATATAGGGGATGAGAAAACAATAAAGGAAATTATCGCAGAAGTTGATACGGACCGCGTACGTTCATCACTTACTATCTTAAAATTTTCTGTTGTAAACGTATTTTTAAAATTTTTCATTGAAGTGAGGATTCCTAAATTCTTCTTTGCAGGATGGGAGAATCAACTATGAAGAATTTGTAGCCATGATGAGGAAAGGCAATCCAGATATGGTCCCAAACAGACGGCGCAAATGAAATTACACGGAGGTTGCATGTTTTGGCGAAATCCACAACGTAAGTAAATTGTCTAATCTTTGTTGTGTTGTTGAATTTTGGTTTTAGCTACGTGGTCGTGCTTGAATTCCTTGTCATGTGGGGGTTTATCTATGATTACCCTTGAAGGAGATGGACTAGATTTAGGATCAGTTTGCGGTAGAGTTCGGCTATTTTGAGTGAACAGATTTCTTCGCAGGTTATGGGGCTACCAATGCCAAACACAAACTATCCCTTTTAAGAGAAAAATAAAAGTTCTAGAATGATTATTGTATTCAAGTAGGTCATTTGATTTTGTATTCTAAATCCATTAACGAAGGAAAAGAAGCGAGATTTCGTTATTGCGTCTCTCTCTCTCTCTCTCTGTATTATTATTTGTTCTTTCTTTTGTGGACTCTTGAGATCTCTGTATGTTTTTTAGTACTATTGATGTAATCTCTACTCTGTATGTATTGGAGTTGAAGTTGGCAATTGAAGTGCTTCATTCATGTCTTTGCGTGGTTTGTGGACATCATCATAATAGATGGGAGTGAAGGCTGCTGCATTCACTAAATCCCATTTGCCAAGTTGCAACGAGCATGAAATACCTCCATTTTGATCTTTAATATTATGCTTCTATCAATCTCACCCAGTGGAGTTATCAGAGAGGCCACTTTTGCTATGCAAAAGAAGAAACAAAAAAACAAAAAAACAAAAAAAAAAACGTGTAGGAGTAGAGGACTTCGGGAAAAAAATAATAATAAATAATAAAAATGTGCGCGTAGGAGCAGTAACAGAAAACGACAAAAAATTGGAAAACGACAACAATAGTGTGAATGATCTGCCTTTTTAAAGCCGAAATCTTAAAAAAAAAAAAAGAAAAAGAAAAACACGCACACACAAACCAACAAACAAACAGACAAACAAACAAAACCAAACTAAACTAAAAGAGAAAAAAAAAAAAAAAAAGAAAAAAAAAAAAAAAAAGAAAAAAAAAAAAAAAAATCAAACGTGGAAAACCACGACATGAAAACCGATTAGAGCAGAAAAACGGTAGACTATAACGAAACTAGGAAAACGACATCCGAGGAAAACAACAACAAAGTTAAAAAGTAACATCCAACAAACGATAGATCTGTTCTATAAACCGCTTTATAAGTAAAACCACAAGAACTTGACCTGAAAACGACAACATAATAAAAACGACATCCGAGATGAACGGCAACAATATCAAAAAGCGACAGCATCCAAAAAAAGACAGATAAGTAAACGACAAGCTGCAAACAACAACGAGTCAATGACCAGAGAACGAAAGGATTTGTAGACGACCTAAACATTGAAACAACCCAGAAAAACGATGACAACCTTTATAAACAAGGGAAAAAAAATGAGACAAACGACAATGACCATAAAAGACGTCCATGATACACAAACCGCATTTATGTATAAACGGAAAAAACCTAGAAGAAATCGAAATACAAGAGAAAGTGAGAAACTACCGATTAACGACAGAAAAAAAGGGAAGGAAAACAAACGACCTTATGATGCAACATCTTGTCGAAAGCAATAATAACTTAATTAACAGTCACCTGTAAAAACGAGAAGAAAAAAAAAAAAGAAAGGTTAAAATTTACAGAAAGATGGAGAAACGATCATATTTTAACAGGCGGTATCAACTGTAAATCTGTAAACAAAGATAATCTAATCAACGACAACAAAATATGACAAACCGCTATAAACGACATCATCTAGTACTGAAACCATGTCAACCTACATACAATAACAAAAAAATACATAGAAAATGGTCACTTACATGAAAAGGACGACAATGACATAAAAATAATAATAATAATAATAATAAGTCTTTTTTCTTGCCTAGCGTCTAATTATCAGATTTGGACAAGAACAACGACATTATTAATTAGGTGGCGATGAAGTTTACACGGCATTAATTACTCACGAGATTTGTAGCACTGAAACTTAGCACAAAACGTGAATGAAAATATATGGAATAAAAGGCTGGACAAAAGGATTGCATTTGAAAATATCGGTGGAGATTAATGAGAGGGCTCAGTACCGTTGGAACAGAAAGTAGCGCTTCATATCCTCAAGAGTCCAGCTGTCCAGATTGTCCATTCGCTTTTATTGTTTCTTGTATATTTCTATGTAATTTATTTCACGACCAGAGAAAACGACAAAAAACAAAGTAAAAAACCAATAAATGTTGGAAACGACATCTGCTATATTTGACAACAATATACAGCTTACATTACATCATCATAAAGCGAGAAGGACCTAGAGTGGAAAGAAAATAAAGAAACGACACCATCACAAAAACGACAGATGCTAGGTATATAATATACTGACAATAATAATAAAGCAAACAGAGTTAAACGACGATAAATTAAAAATGGAAACAAAATAAGGAAACGACATCATAAAAAACGACATACTAGGTGTAGAATAAACTATAAAACAAATAAAGCAAACAACCATAACTTAAAAACGACAACAATAGAAACAATAAAATATATGAACGACAGTGAAAGGAAGATAACGAACACGAAAAATCCACAAAAAATGGAAGAATATATGATCTGAAGAGGAAATAAAAAAACATATGGAGAAGACAATAATCTATGTCGTAATAAAAATGATAACCACCTGAAAAAGGACACAACTTGAAAAAGAAAAAGGGTCAAAAACATTGATCGGTAAAAAAGACCCACGCAGACACACAACAGTGGCAATAGTGAGCTAAAAAACGACAATAATATTAAGAAACGACATTCCAGGAAATTAATAAACGCGGGTTTGCTGCCTTCACCCCTATGTACATATATTATATATTTATTTATATATAAATATATGTAATATTAAATTTTCAAAAAAAAAATTAGTGTTTTTGTTGACATTATTACTAAGTCTTTTTACTAAGTTTGTTTTGCATATGATTTGTTTTATAGAACCTAATTTGATTTTGATTTAAATTTACTCTTCATTTTTGTTTTAAATTGCTATAATTTTAAAATGTATAATTGTATTAAATGGGAAATGAAGTGAGTATATAAAGGTCTTTCCTACGAAAAATTCTCTAACTCCGGCCTTGTCTCTTCTTAAGGGGAGATGGGGATCGATTTGGGAGGGCAGGGACGGGGGACTGGAAATCATTCTCCGCCCCCATCCCGTCTCATTGCTATCTCTAAAAACGTATCATTTTACCTTTTAAAATATATAATATCATTTAAAATACCAATTTAGTTTGAATCCGTATGTAATTACTAAAGAAAGACTGGTATGATACTAATTTAATTCTATAAATACTCCTATCTTCTGATTTTATGTCAACTTGCCCCTCGTGACAGGAGTGGGAGGCTGCCGGATTTCATGCACCCATTTTTCGGATGATGCTCCAACATTGCCATCCTAGTGGCTCTTTCATTAGACATCTCATTGTTGGGGTTTTGGCTATAGAGCTTGGAATTTTTCTTTTGTTTTTCTATGTTTCGGTTTATAATAATAATGTCTTTTTTCTCTTATTTATTAACGTGTTTACTTTGTTTTATAGTATTAGGTTGTATATTCAATTCATTAGAATTTTTTTCTCGGTATTTTGTGTGGCATCGTGCTAATGAGTTTCTCATTTTCGGTCAATTGGATTTTTTTTTTAATGATTGTGAATAAGTTGTTAAAGAATTATGCGTGTACTTGATTGTTAATTACCTACTTACGTCTTGTTATAAAACTAATAAACTAATGTGTTTGTTCTCCTTAAGTTTTTCATTTTACTTTTTTAGTAAAAGTCGGTTGTTTTCCTATAGTTAAAACCTGTGCGTCCTTTAAAATGTTGTATTGTCTTAATTTAAAATATATTTCCCTTAATAAGTACACAAATAATTTTTTCTATTTAGCTAAAAAAAGATTATTTTTATAAATGTCTTATAAAGTATGTGCTCTGTTTATTTAGTTAAATAAAGGATTATTTTCATAATATTTTCTATTTAGCTAGAAGAAAGGATTATTTTTTAGGAAGTGAGAGTGCGTTTAGTTGCAGTGGGGGAATGGAAATAGTAATGTGAATGAGAATGATAATAGTAATTAAATGAAAAAGAAAATTGATTCATTTGTTTAGTTATAATTTTAAGAATACTATAGAATGAAACATGAATATTTTCATATTAACAAAATTACCCTTATTATTATATATAACATTTATATTTTATATATCAATATAATTAATATAATATATAAAATTTAATATAATATAATAAAATTATTATTATATAATATATTATAAAATTATATAATAAACGATAATATTTTAGTTATAATATAATTAAAAATTACAACTATATTATAATTATACTATA
>NW_010365514.1:79721-91854 GCF_000414095.1 Morus notabilis
TTGAGGTTTTTTTTTTTTTTTTTTTTTTTTTTTTTTTTTTTTTTTGTTGTTGTTGTTGTTGTTGTTGTTGTAAAGGCTGACTTAGGGTTTAATTATAGTTTAGCTTGTTGTTCAAGAGTACTAGTTGATTTTGAATTAATTGATTTTTAATCTGGTAATTATTATGTAATCAAATAAGCAGATTAAAATGTGTGAGCTTGAATAATTATTCAGTATAACGAGAAGATTCTCTTTCTTGTATAGTTAACTTGAAAACTTGGTAAAAGAACATCATCTAACAGAATATCATGTAATAGATATCAAAATTTACATGTATTTTAGTTACTTAATATAATGCTTATGCATATTGTGCAAACTGATTTCCTTTATTCTTACCCAAAAAGGAAAATATTTCAAAGATCAAAGATTATGTTAGTTACAACCTGATTTTAAACTTTTGTGGTCTTATATATTAATGGAATTGCCTTCTGGGATTTAACTGTTTGTTTTCTCTTCTAACAGGTTGAAGTAAGGGGCCGACGTAAAGTTCTTGTATTGGTATATCAGAGTCTGGGCATGGTTTTTGGTGACTTGAGCCTTTCCCCACTTTATGTTTATAGAAGTACATTTTCCGGAAGGTTGGGCAATTACCAAACTGAAGACACAGTATTTGGAGCATTTTCTGTGATTTTTTGGACTCTCACTCTTATTTCGCTGTTCAAGTATGTTCTTATCCTGTTGAGTGCAGATGATAACGGTGAAGGTTAGATCTGATAATTTTCTCTCTGGTACTATACATACTATATTCCTTTTTTTATATTTTTAAGCTTCTTAATTATATAGTTGTCTTTCAGGTGGGATTATTGCATTATACTCGCTTCTCAGCAGAAATGCGAAATTCTGCTTACTACCTAACCATCAAGCATCTGATGAGGAGATCTCTACGTATAATTACCCAGGTAACTCAAGCAGAAATCTATCATCATCATCATTGTTGAGAAGATTTATTGAGAGGCACAAAGAATCAAAAACCAGTCTACTTGTTCTAGTTTTGTTGGGAGCTTGTATGGTAATTAGTATTGGTGCTCTTGCACCTGCAATTTCAGGTAAAGGCACTACTCTTTTTTTTTTTTTTATTTAAATCTTCCAGGTTGTCAGAAATACTTATACAGAGATTTTGATTGATTTTATGCAAATCATGTTTCAGTTTTTTCTTCCATTGAAGGGCTAAAATTTCGATCAAAGGATGTACATAGCAGTAAGTCTCGGAATGAATTTTGTTTTCCTCGCTGCCCTCAAATTATAGAATCATTATTTTGTGCCCTTAGTGCCTTTCAAGTTACTAAATGCTCTTTATAACAATGCAGATACCGTGGTTATTATCGCCTGCTTTCTATTGGTTCTCCTTTTTGTCTTGCAACACCGTGGGTTCCACAAGTTGGCATTCATGTTTACTCCCATTGTGATTCTATGGTTGCTGTCCATTGCTGCTGTTGGAATCTATAATATTCTTAGGTGGAATCCAGTTGTATATCGGGCTCTTTCTCCATATTATGGTTACAATTTTTTTAAGCTTACAGGAAAAGATGGTTTTATTTCTCTTGGAGGAATACTTTTATGTCTTACTGGTAAATATTAAGTGTGAACCTTTTTTCCCCCCTTCATCTAGCTTTGTTCGAGACCTATTCATGTTCTATTTATTTCACGTTTTCTTGTAATCTGCAGGAAGTGAAGCTATGTTTGCAAATCTTGGCCACTTCACTGCAACATCAATCAGGGTATGCACAACCAGCGGTTGCAAAAGGAAACTTTTATTTCTTGCTAGTTATGTGAACAAAATGTGATGAAATACGATGAAGGAATTTACCATTGTTCTAACAATTTAGGCTAGGCTTCCAAACACAAATAAAGTTGTTAGTTCCCAAAGTGAACCTGAATTACTTAGGGTTTAAGGTTAATTTGAGTTTTTGACTCTAGGTGCTGTCTTTAAAAGAAACTCTGCTGATCTAATCTGTGGCAACCTATCAACGTTCACATTAAAATGCATAGAAGCTAACTTTATTTTGTTCATCTTGTCTTTTTATACGTTGTAATGGGTCCTGTCTTTGTCAGGCCTGGAAGGTTGATTCTGAATATGGGCCTCCCTTAAAATAATTTCTATATGTCGTTGCTGCTCTCTAAAATTGAAACATGTCATGTACATGTTTGCTTAAACAGCCAAGACTTTTACCAAATCATTTTTGGAAAAAAAAAAAAAGGCCTTTACATCTCGCTGTTTCACTCTCTGGATTGCTCTTAAGGCAAACCGACTAATGGCCTTAGATATTATTATATGTTTTTCGTAACCTTTTTAAGAGAAGGGGTTTGAGTGTCTTGTCATTGTTGGCTTGAATAACAGTTGAACAAATCCTACTTTTAGATTATTCCTCTTGAAAAGTGAAGGCTATGCTTCAAGTCGTTACTTTGCAGCTTTATTTTGTATCAGTACTTATTCTGAACCATTCGCTTAAGTTAGCTGATCCTGTTGTTTTTGCTTTATTTTCATTTCTATGATTTAATGCTGCATTGCAGGTTGCATTTACTTGTGTTATTTATCCATGTTTGATACTTAAGTACTTATTCTGAACCATTCGCTTAAGTTAGCTGATCCTGCTGTTTTTGCTTTATTTTCATTTCTATGACTGAATGCTGCATTGTAGGTTGCATTTACTTGTGTTATTTATCCATGTTTGATACTTAAGTACTTATTCTGAACCATTCGCTTAAGTTAGCTGATCCTGCTGTTTTTGCTTTATTTTCATTTCTATGACTGAATGCTGCATTGCAGGTTGCATTTACTTGTGTTATTTATCCATGTTTGATACTTCAATACATGGGGCAAGCTGCCTTTCTCTCAAAGAATTTATCTGCAGCACCTATGAGCTTTTTTGCTTCTGTTCCTGGTAAGCATATCTGCGTGCGCAGATGTTTATTGCAATAATCTTTCTATACAATCTGTAAAATGTGTAGAAGGTATTATGAGGATTTGTGCAATTATGAGGCATTGCACACACTCTATAAATGCAACACACCACATATTTAAGTCATGAATTTCATGGTTAGTATTATTCTCTCACGTTTGTTCCGACTTAAGTATTATTTGAGAGGGGGGCGTCCAGACTTCAGAGATTGGTTCATACCATTTGGTTTTTCTGTCCTTGTGATCAAGGAACAATAATGTATTATATGTTTTGGTGCTTTTATTAATTATTATTTAAGATGCGTTTCCTAAAGACCTATTAACTAATTTGTTTACAGAATATTCTTGCCGTGTTTGTAGATACCTTCTTTTGGCCAGTTTTTTTTGTGGTAACTTTGGCTGGAATAGTTGCTAGTCAAGCAGTTATCTCTACCACGTTCTCAGTTGTCAAAGAGTGCCATGCATTTGGATGTTTCCCACGTGTCAAGATTGTACATAGCAGGAGATGGCTTCCTGGTCAGATATACATTCCAGAGATAAACTGGATCCTGATGGTTCTCAGTCTCGCTGTTACAATGGGATTTCGAAGCACAAAGCTTATAGGAAATGCTTATGGTAGGTCATCTTTGCTATGAATAATCTGAAACCTATAACTATATGTTTCTAATTGTTGTTCATGGGTTGTATGCCGTTTCTACTGCTCTTGTTAATTCCACCAATGAGCACGTTTTGTATACCTTCCATGTCTGAACTCGGCCGTTTGCCCCAAAAACCCTGATTTATATTAATCTGATTTGGTAAGTTGGACTAGGTGACGGTATGCATGATGTGGCCATGATAAAGTAATGAATAGCATGTGTGTACATGAACGGACTTAGCTTATAACTAAATCATTTGATACATTCTGAACGCTTTTTCGATCCAAAATGATTTGAAATGCACATATGTTGATTTTGGTGATTGGGTCAACATTATCAATTTTTTTTTCCTTACCCTTTTCTTTTATTCATATCTAATCTTGCTATGATGCTATCTCTATTCAGGCATTGCGTATATGACTTTAGCAATAGTGACAACATGGTTGACATTTCTGGTCATCAACCTTGTGTGGCAGAAGTCCCTCGTGCTTGCCCTTTTATTCACAGTGCTCTTTGGATCGGTTGATATTTTCTACTTCTCCTCTTCTTGTATGAGAATCCCGAAAGGTGGATGGGTTCCTCTAGCATTTGCTTTGATCTTCTTGCTCACTATGTATGCATGGCATTATGGTTTGAGGAATAAATATTTGTACGATCAACATACCAAACTCTCCATGAGGTGGATTCTCTCACTGGGTCCTAGTCTTGGGATCATTAGAGTTCCTGGGATTGGTCTTATCTACACTGAGTTAGCTAGTGGAGTCCCCGCTACTTTTACTCACTTCGTAACGACTTTACCGGCCTTTTACCAAGTGGTTGTCTTTGTCTGTGTTAAAACTGTTCCTGTTTCTCATGTACCCCATAAAGAGAGGTATCTCATTGGTCGGATTGGTCCCAAATCCTATCGGCTGTACCGCTGTATTATCCGGAATGGTTATAAAGATACATACAGAGATGGAGATGACTTAGAAAATGATCTAGTGATGAGCATAGCAGAATTCATCCAGATGGAAGCGGAAGGTTGTGGGGCTGTTGACGGCTCTGTGGATGGCCGGATGGCAGTTGTGAAGACATCTGAAAAGTTTGGTACAAGATTAGCGATAGCAGACTTGTTTGGTCCTGGAGGAAGCAGTAGTTCGCACCCAACAGTGGTTGTGAGTGGCTACAAGTCACCCACGCTTCAGAATTTGCAGGCTAGTTATGAGCAAGAATCACCCCAACTCAACTGTAGGAAGCGGGTTCGGTTTGAGTTGCTGGATACAAATTACAAGGATCCTCGCGTCAAGGAAGAGCTTTTGGAGCTTGTTGCAGCCAAATGTGCTGGGGTGACTTATATTATAGGCCACTCGCATATAAAGGCAAGGTCAAATTCACCATTTTTGCACAGATTTGCAGTCAATGTGGTGTATTCTTTCCTCCGTAAAAACTGCCGATCTCCTGCCGTGGCCTTGAATATTCCTCGTATATGTTTGATTGAGGTGGGAATGAACTACAATATGTAGTGCAAAGCTCTCTAGATGGTTACCATTTTCTGAAAAATTGTACAGCAGAAAGCAAAACTTGCTTGAACAGTTTCAGATTTGCGTGTGTTCAACTGATTCATGGCTCTCGCTTTGCATACGGCATGCCATCTAGTCGAGCTGTTCAGTGAATCTTTGCTATTTGGATTCCATTTTCGAGAGAATCTCATAAAGGGTCTTTCTGTCAAAGACTAATTTCAAAATGCTGAATCCCAAAATATCATTCCAATATGCATGGGAAAGGCCTGTTCATTTCGCTAATTCAAATAATAATTTAAATTTTTACTACAGTATTTTCTTTCACAAAAATTCAAATTTAACCTTTTTTATTACAGTATAATAATTTAAATTTTTACTATGTGGCATCAAATTGGACCTGCTCTTTGTTGAAATATTACTACTCTACTTTGGGTTTTAAACTGTGGATAAAACTATTTAAAGGATACCAAAACTTGGATTGTAAATTTAATCGGGAATCTCTAAAGTATGATAAACCTGAGAAAATTCTAAAATTCATGAAGAAAATAATTTTAAACTAGTATTATCTACTTTTATATTCCTAATGTTCCTTTAAATTTTTTGCTCTAAATTTTTGTTTTCATTTTTTTACCAATTATATTTACTTCTATCATTTTCCTTTTTTGGTGAATAAAAAGTGTGAGGAAGAGCGACCAATCATAGTTAGCTCTTAGGATGTGAACGTAAGGACCTCCACACGTTAAGAAATGTTCATATTGAGTTATAATTACTTATGTCAAGAAACAAAACATAACATTTTAAGAAAATTTTTAAAAATATCCATTGAAATGGAGTCTTTTTTTATTTCTATCACTTAAACATTAGTTCATATATTTTTACCTTTTAGACTAAAACTAGTTAAGAGATAGAGTTTTTTAACATTAATATTTTTAATAAGTCGGGTACTTAAAAAGATAAAATCTATAATTTTTTTGGCATATTTTATTAAGTCGGTGGCTTAAACATACAAGCACTTTACAGATATCTTGAAGTTGGTCTATCAAATCAAAACAAATAAGCACAATGCCACTAGGCTAAGTACATTTATTTTCTTGATTAGTTATGAGTTCATCCGGTTAATCTGCCCTAAATTAAGTGCTAGATTCCTGGCCAGACGAGGGAAATTCCTTGGAAAAGAGGTTTCCCCAAACACAGACGAAATCCAATTTTCAAGTCTCAACCACAAATTACCCAATAATGCCTAGTACACGTGTATACACCTCACCTATATATACACACAGAAGAAATATCCATGTGTCATTATTAATTAATCACACTTGTGATTTAACCCCAGAGGGAATTGGTAAACGATATATCTAAAGGTGTTTCCAAACACCCCCTCAAGTCCACCTAATTTCCCAGCCAGAAAATATATATACACATATATACACATTCTTTTTTCTTCCCCACCAACATTTCAATAATAAATTCAAAAAAGAAAAAAAATCTAGCCAAACGGAGTAATCTGTTTCGTTTTTCCTATGGGAAAATTAGTAGCTTGACTCAACTCAATCAAACTTCAAGCCGTCAAACACGAAAGCGTACAGTACGGCCTCTCCGATGCGCACATTTCTCGGAACCTTCGAGAATCGGATTCCGAGTCTCTGACTCGCTTCTCGCAAACGGAGATTCGATTTCGAAGCGATTAAGAATGTTGAGCTCGTCCTACTCTCAGGCTCTCCTCCGCCGCCCCTTTCTCCCTCCGGCGACTTCGATTCCTAGGGTTTCGAACCGCCCCAGAGACAGGTTTTCGATCACTCGCAGCCTTCGGATCTTCGAATCTCATTCCAGGCCTTCGAACAAGGTTAGTTTTTTTTTAATATATATATCTATATATATATATATCGAATCAATCTTAATATACTTGGATTTGTATCTGTTAATTGATTCTGTTCGGTTGAATATTGGTGTTTCTTTTTCGGATAATTTTGTGTGTAGCCCAATTTGGTTAAGGGACAAAGAAAATTGATGTTTCGTGATATATTCCATAAAATTCAGGATTTGATTCTCATTTTGTTCGTATTCTGTTTCGTACTAAAGAAAAAGAAAATTCTATAGCTTGTAAATGCTGTCAACTCTTGTGTTAGTTGAATAGTATTTGATAAGTATTCTTCAGTTATTTGAGAAAAGTAGGAGGCGAAAAAACAGGAATTTTGCTGTTTTTGAGTAGTGTTACTGAAATTGTTACTTTTTTTTTTGCTTGTTTATATTTATTGTGTTCGAGAAAATTAAACATTAAAAAAGACAAGGAATTTAATTCATATACATTTGTTGGCTTACTCTACAGGGAGGGAAAAGAATTTCATGTTTTAGACATCAGGATTTTTCGTCTGAAACCAAAAAGTCTGAATACATTGAACATGCTGCGCCTGAGGAAGCCGTCAAGTCTGAAACTCAGAAATCAGAGTACATCGAACTTACTGCTTCCGTGGAAGTCGTTAAGTCTGAGTGCAACGATTCAGAGGCAGGGAAAAAGAATTTGCCGTCTCGGATTTGGGAGGTAACATTTTACTTGGTTTTATGTGACAAGTTCAAATGTTTGATTTCTTTCATTGGCGTTCTTGATTCTGGTTTTAGTTGTATGCCAAATTCTTTGTGAGACATGTTAAATAGCCAAATTCTGACTATCTCATCAAGCAAAGAGATTCTCTCTTATATCGATGCCACACTGATGTACAATGTTTTTTAAATTCATTCGCAGATGCATTTTACTTCATTACATTGCGTGTGTGGTATTCTGTAGTTGTACGCTATAAGGTTAAATAATTGAAAGCCTTGGTGTGATTATGCTAAGAGTTTCAACTTTCAACATAAATGAGACTCCAAAAAATGTAATTCTAACTTGTAATAATGAAGAGGACTTGAATATTTGTTGAGCTGCATAGATAGTAAATTTTAATTGTTGTAAACTGGTGCTGACTGCTGAGGAGGTTGGGTTTGTCCGCTGGTCATTAACTCCAGCAAGTTTCCAAACCATGATAAATATCATCTCTCACTTCCCCACCTGAAATTTTTGAATCAATAAGTTCAAGGGCTGTACATATCTGGCAACGCATACTTGCATAAAGAGTATTGAATACCAGATATTATGGTATTCTTTTTATATGTTTGAAAATAGTAGTTCAGTTATTTGTCCAGACAACGACAATCTGACCATGTGATAAATTGTCATCATTATGCATAAACAGATAAAGCATTTATCATGCAAAATATTTTCACTGTCTTCCACTTCAGCTTGCAGTTGCGGTTTTTAGGTCAATTGAGAGCCGGTGGACTGTGCCGTGGACATTAGAGACCATATTGCAGGTTAGTGTTTTGACCTAAATGATGTGCGATGAATGTTTGAAGTCTAAGGAAACTAGTAAGTGAGGTTATTGTAACCATTAAGTGCTTTAAACGTAAAACTAAAAACCTCTAGAGTATAATAGATGCCAACGTTTTGGCTAAAGATTCCAGAACTTCTTAGAAAGCATACTCTGAAACTTGGATATCAAGCTTTTTCACTGGCTTCTATTTTTTTAATACACACACACACACACACACATATACATATATATATATAGATATAAATGTCCTACTTCTAAACCATTCAAATTAGGGTTGACTTTAATCTTAGCATATAAAAGTTGATTTTTATTTGAAGATAATGCGGGTCCTAATTGCAGTAACTGGTGATGCAGGTTATGCTTCTTTGGGTTGCTGCGTTTTGTTTCATAGGTTCTTCGATGGTCCCATTTGCAGCCCATTTGACGGGCCTCAGTAGGGAATCGCTAACGCTTAGAGGACAAGCCTTGTTCAGCTTGTTGACTGATATAACCGAAGGTCTTGCTGGAATAATGATTCTTCTTCGTTGCTTGTCTCGGTTTCGGCCTCTTCCTCCAGATTGGTTTAGATTTAGCTTCAAAGGAAACTGGTACATTGATGTTGTTCTCGGATGCCTTATGTTTCCCCTTGTTAATGGGCTCTCGCACTTCAATCTTAAACTCTTGCCTATCTTGCCTTCGACGCCTGTCACTCTGTCAAGTGTTGAGCAGTCAGTATTGGCATGTGACCGAGTAGCAATGGCACTGTATGTAATAGTAGTATCAGTTTGTGCTCCTGTATGGGAGGAGATAGTCTTTAGGGGCTTTCTTCTTCCCTCCTTGACGAAATACATGCCTGTATGGTGTGCAATACTGGTGAGCTCCGTTGTCTTTGCTTTAGCGCATTTCAACATACAAAGGATGCTCCCGCTTATTTTTCTTGGGGTGGTGATGGGTGCTGTTTTTGCGCGGTCAAGGAATCTATTGCCGTCAATGCTCTTGCATAGCCTTTGGAATAGCTTTGTGTTTCTGGACTTGATGAAGTAGCTGCTGCACATATACTTTCTTATAGTCTGGTTGATATTTGACAAACCCATTTCAGAAAAATAGTCTATTAAGGTCAAATTTGTGGCAAGCACTGCAATCTGTCCTAGGGTTATGAGCCCCCTCCGAGGCTGGTCTGCTTGCGCTGTCTGAATAATTTTAGATCAATCACGTCCAAAGGATGCAGTATAACTCCCAGTAACTGATTGCAAGTTTGTCAATGCTCAAAGGTTTGGGAGGAAACTTGGTATTTCAGGAGGATCAGTTAGCAATTTCATCTTCTTGATGATAAATGGCATGTGGGCAAAGGGAAGAGAGAACTTTTTGTAAATCATCATTTTCTGTAGGAGATCTTTGAAGCTTACAAAGTTCTTGTAGTTTGATAAGTCCCTTGTTTATTTCTTCTCCCCCCTCAAATTCTTTTTATGGAATAGTGATGCAAATCTCAATGAGAAAAAAAAAAAGACTAATTAATTTATTTGCAATATAACGGAATTTGAATGTAAAGGGTACTTGATTTTCTGTCTGATGATAATATTGTTGTACATTAGAAGGTCAAGAATTTCTTGAGACAAAAGGGACAAGAACACGAAGGTATGTGAGTACAGTGGATGTCCTACTTTGACGATCTTTGGTGACTGATTCTTGTGTCGTACGTAGTGATATTGTATGCCGGAATAGTTTGGCTGTGACCTTTTTGAACAGATGGACTCTTGCTGCTCTTAGAAAATTGCCGATTGCATTCAGTCGGAGAAAGACTTGACGAGAAGTAAAGAAACGGGTAAAAGCGGGGTTTAAGAAGGGAAGGCCCTCAAAAGAAAAAATAACAAAAATTAATGAACAAATAAAAATAAATAAAAGCCTTGTGGAAACAAAGGCTTTTTTTATTTTTTATTTTTGGCAGAAAGAAACAAGGATTAAACTTGTTAATCAAACAGAGGGAAAAAGAGGAGGAATCTTATTCATGCAAATTTTTTAAAAAATAATAATAATAATAATATATTAAATAAAAAATAAAAATAAATACAAATACAAACAGTTGCAAAATGTCAGAAGTGGGATTTGAACCCACGCCCTCTTTCGAAGACCAGAACTTGAGTCTGGCGCCTTAGACCACTCGGCCATCCTGACTTGATGCATACTTCTTGCAATTATTATATATTTGTAAATTAAAACTAAGGCAGTATATGTGTTTAAGATCTTGAACAATGGTGCAATGTCGACGCACAAAAGACAAATTTTTTGCTAATCAACACAAAAGAGAAATTGAAACGAATGTCCCTTAATTTTCAATTTTTCATCCTTTTAGCTACTAGCTTTTTCTTAACAAAACGAAAGCTATAAGTGCGTTTAGTTGGTGGATTCGTATCATGGTTCAGATCATAGTTTGTAGCTCGCTACAATATTTTTTATTATAAAAAAACACACTAAATCAAGAATGATTTTGAATTATGATTTTAAATTTATGAACCAAACGTCCATTACGTGTTTGTGGTCAGAATATATCTTCCTCGCTCTGACACCTGTAAGGCATTGTTCACCACTAATGTTGATCTTGTTTTCATGCACGTCTTTTCTGAATGCAAAATCCCCTCTAAGGCCTCCTTCTGTCTTTAAGGGCCATCTTTATATGTCCAAAGTCATGTACCTATTAGTATAGCAAGACAAAACGAGTTGGTGTCCGATCATGGAAAATAACAGTACTAGACAAATGAACATTACTTGCTCACAACACAATTTCGTTCCTGAATGCTTTGAGATTTAAGTGCTTTTGTAGTTGTAGACTTTTTGTATTTCTAGAAAACAAAAACAAAAAATAGAAAAAAAGAAAGAATGAGATTATTTTATGTGATTCGATAATTTATCTACGTTTATGGATCAAGAAGTCCATTCATTTAATTATTCTCTTATAATTTATAATGAGTTTGTAATAATTTCCCCTATTATGTTAAGTTTTCTAAATTTACCTAAATTAAGACTTTGACAAATCTCAACACTTTCTCTTAAGTTAGTGCATACCAACTTAGAAAATAGAAGTGGTGGAGACAATAAATCTTCAACAACGCTCTTCAACAGTGCTCTTCAATAGGATCATGAATCATTTTTTTTACTGCAATTTACCGATATACAATCTTCGACGTCGCTCTTCATGAAACTGCAATTTCATTTAATTGTTGTTTGCTGTTTTGCTTTGTTGTTTTGCTATTTTGCTTCCTTTTTTTTTTTTGTTATTTTGCTCCTTTTTTTTTTTTTTCCTTTTTTACGCTTTTTCAATTTTTTTTTATATCCAATATTTTTTAACTTTTTTTTTGTTTTTCTTATATCAACCAATCATTTCCTTTTTTTCTTTCAGTTTTTTTTTTCAATATACTTTTTTCTTTTTTTCCTTTTTCACTTTTTTTTCTTTTTTTTCAAATATTGTTAAAACGTAAATGACCACATACACATGAAACAAGAACACAAACGACAAAGAACAACACTGAATCAAGGAATACATGAACGACTCTATGGCTGGAAAAACAATAGAACTTTCGAGGCCAGCAGATGGTGATTATTGCTAACGGACTTTGACTTGGACTTAAAAATTGCAGAGGTTGGCAAAGTTTCTTTTTTTTTTTTTTTTTTTTTTTTTTTTAATTGAAGGTTTTTTAATCCAACAAAATAGATTCAAGA
>NW_010365514.1:92139-95639 GCF_000414095.1 Morus notabilis
CCTAATTGTGCTAAGTTTTATAAATTTACCTCAATCAAAATAATAACACCTAATGTCAACTAATCATGAAAATCAATTAGAATATTTGACAGATCTCAACAATATGGATACTAAATAACATTGTTACTAATGCTCCATATATATTTGGCCAGCCATATATTAAAGTTTTCGCTCACATGGTCTCTAATTTTCTCCCTTCTCAGACGGAATAATTTGGAGATTATTATTATTATTCTTATTAGCGCTCATTGGTTTTTTATATGTACTGCTTGGCCCGCCTGTATCCCACCCCAGGTGACATAAATTAAACATGCTTATTTGCCAATAGAAGAATGCAACAAACAAAGGCTTGGGTTCTGCCGACCCAAAAATGATTTCTTTGGGTAATTCACAAGGATTTTTTTTTTCTTTCTTTTTTTTTTTA
Organism: Morus notabilis; assembly: GCF_000414095.1. Taxonomy (NCBI): domain Eukaryota; kingdom Viridiplantae; phylum Streptophyta; class Magnoliopsida; order Rosales; family Moraceae; genus Morus; species Morus notabilis. The sequence goes on from NW_010365514.1 coordinate 92,564, forward strand.
ACAAAAATACATAAATAAATAAAGTGCATCAAATTAAGGTGGTGTCTTGGTGAAGTACCAAGAATTTCAAGAATGTTGGCATCGTTTGCTTCACGGATTCGAGTTGAGATGTAACATTTTAAAATCTTTAACTGTAAAAATTTTAAAATTAAAAATTTAAATCGGTAAAATAAACGAAATTTTTATATATGAATACATATGAATTTGAAGGTGCAACTTGTCTGCACTGAACCTTGCTGATCTTTCTTCAACCATGCCCGCCGCACATACGTTTTGTCCGGATTCTAATTTATTAAGCACGCTGGTGAGTAAGCACTCATATTTTATATCTATTTTTCTATTAACAAGTTAATTTTCAACCACAAAGAAATAAAATTAAAAAAAAAAAGGTTTTTCCACGTGACAAGGGATTTTGTTGGTAAAAGAGTGTGTCTGATTGGACTGCTAGCTCAAGTTTCGTGTTGTGCACAGAGAATTGAATTGAATCCTCTCCTCCTATTATATCGTGGGCTTTAGTCTCCGATAATAAGATGATAATTTAGGGAGCGTTTGATAGAGGGATTTATTCTCTGATTTGAATTATGATTCGTGATTCACTATAGTATTTTTTTTTATAAAAAATATACATAAATAAAAAATAATTTAAATTATATGATTTGAATCCTCCAACCAAACAAACCCTTAGAAAGTCAGAAAGTAACAAATTTGCGGCACTACTTGCACTGAAAATATTACCGAGGCTCCCTATAGGTCACGTGCAATAGGTACAGCTGTAGTGGATATAGCATGCACTTGGGCTCTAGCCAAAAACTTTGCCGGCGGGTTTTTTCTCTAATTTTTAGGGGTAATAATTCGTATCACATGTCGTATTTTAATTATTTTTTTTAAAATTTATAGTCAATTCGAACACGATTCGTGACACGAAATTTTTTAAAAATCACAATACGAACACGAGGTGATCACTTTACGAGTTGACATGATACGACCTGAAACTAACCCGTGACACAAAATTGACCCGTGAATCTGAAATTGACATGAAAATAGTATACTTTTATTTAGTTTTTTCACATATTAGAAATAACTTAAAATTCATAACACACTAAATTACAATAACATCCATTGAAATTAAGCAAATAATAGTATAAGATTTTGAGTATAACTATCATGATATCATAAGTTCATAATAAAATTTAAAATATGAATGAAAAATATATGTATTTTTTAGTTTTTTATGAGTTTCGTGTCTTGTTCGGGTTAGGCGGGTCCAACCCGAAATTGGCCCGTGTTTTTCGTGTCAATTTCAAGTCGATCTAATTTTAACCCGAATCACTTTTTTCTCAACCCTAACCCGCAAAATTCGTGTCGTTTTCGAGTCGTGCCGTGACCCATATTGCCGGTAGTGTATGTATGGACTATATATTGCATGGTAATTGGACTATATGTAATTGCATGATGTTCTTAATTACAAAACAAACGTTTTTATGTTTGTATTTCCTTGTAGCTTGCTTCCACATTCTTATCACGTATTTTTTTTAGTCATTCCTATATATATGGAATTAATCTTTTCTCATTCTACTTAATTATATAAAAAAAAAATCTTTATATTCTCCGGTGGGCCGTTATACATCCTTGGTTGTGATAAATAGAAAAACGACAATATTAAGATCTGCGCAAATGACTAATTACACATAATCAAGATTTCAAATATCAAAACTCTCTTTTCATATGATGCATTCATATAATATATACATAACATATTATAATTAGAACGATATTATATATATATATATACATATATGTTAGTTGTACCCTTGTACGCTTTTCTCCCCATACACTTCCAATATACGAGAAAATAATAGCTAGTATGCCCATAACGCCAATTTCTTAGAGCCCACTATTTCCGAAGGTCATTGGCCATAAATACATAATGATGTACTCTATATATATATATATATAATTCTCCCTCCCATACACAAGAGTCAGGATGCAGCCGAGCCGTCAACGTAAGCACATCTTGTGGCGGGTCCCATCTACATTCAACGGTCAGGATACCACTCAGAACACAACAAGTGCAGTTACCGGAGAGGATGGCATTCTAAGCTTATCCCATTTGCTATGTCGGCGCAACAAGCCACACATAATTAATTTCCATTAAATTAGACTTCTTTTTTTCTAGGAAAAAAAAAAAAATAGACTTCCTTTTTTTCTTCTTTTGGTACCAAAAGTAAGTACACTACTGTACACACCCCTGTTGGCTCTTGCCCGCCATGTGGCTCATGCTTATCGAGATTTAAGGTACGTTTGTTTTATAAAGTATCAAACACACATCATAATCATGCAGCACACTTTTAGCAAAATATATATATATATATATATATATGCAGATGTAAGGTTCCATGAAAGTATTATGTATTATTATACGGAATTTGTTATTTTAGAGTTTTTCTGATATGTTTCTTAATTTATGATAGGATTAAAATCACATCATATTAAAAATATATATAATATATAAATTTTAATTTATATCTTATAATTAAAAGTATAAAACTATCGATAATTCATTTTTCTGATTCTAGAGTAAAAATTTCTTTTACCTATAACTAAATTCTTTTACTTAATCAACTGTTTTTTGACATCCACATAGCAATGACTATGTCAATGTGGATAGGAGTATCACTACAGGTTTTTCACCCAAAAAAATCTATTTATGATTATGTAATTTTATTTCTAAAAATTAATATTATTTACAAAATTAATATTTAATTTATTACAAATAAATATTACATTATCGAAAACGCATATGTATATTTATTGTGATATAAGGAAATATTCAAGAAAAAAATCCCTAACAATACAAGAAAAAAACTGTAAGAGTTCTTTTTTTAGTGAAAACTAGAGAATATTTTTACATTTCAAGAAAGAATTATAAATAGTATATAATGAGTATTAGTATCGTAAAATTCTTATCAACCATTTGGTTGATAAGTTTGAACAGAAATAGTTTTAAGTATAAATTTAAATTTTATAGGAGTAAATATTATACCAAAAAATTTAGAATTAGTTTAAACCTACATAA
>NW_010365514.1:98344-102261 GCF_000414095.1 Morus notabilis
CCGAGCCGTCAACGTAAGCACATCTTGTGGCGGGTCCCATCTACATTCAACGGTCAGGATACCACTCAGAACACAACAAGTGCAGTTACCGGAGAGGATGGCATTCTAAGCTTATCCCATTTGCTATGTCGGCGCAACAAGCCACACATAATTAATTTCCATTAAATTAGACTTCTTTTTTTCTAGGAAAAAAAAAAAAATAGACTTCCTTTTTTTCTTCTTTTGGTACCAAAAGTAAGTACACTACTGTACACACCCCTGTTGGCTCTTGCCCGCCATGTGGCTCATGCTTATCGAGATTTAAGGTACGTTTGTTTTATAAAGTATCAAACACACATCATAATCATGCAGCACACTTTTAGCAAAATATATATATATATATATATATATATGCAGATGTAAGGTTCCATGAAAGTATTATGTATTATTATACGGAATTTGTTATTTTAGAGTTTTTCTGATATGTTTCTTAATTTATGATAGGATTAAAATCACATCATATTAAAAATATATATAATATATAAATTTTAATTTATATCTTATAATTAAAAGTATAAAACTATCGATAATTCATTTTTCTGATTCTAGAGTAAAAATTTCTTTTACCTATAACTAAATTCTTTTACTTAATCAACTGTTTTTTGACATCCACATAGCAATGACTATGTCAATGTGGATAGGAGTATCACTACAGGTTTTTCACCCAAAAAAATCTATTTATGATTATGTAATTTTATTTCTAAAAATTAATATTATTTACAAAATTAATATTTAATTTATTACAACTAAATATTACATTATCGAAAACGCATATGTATATTTATTGTGATATAAGGAAATATTCAAGAAAAAAATCCCTAACAATACAAGAAAAAAACTGTAAGAGTTCTTTTTTTAGTGAAAACTAGAGAATATTTTTACATTTCAAGAAAGAATTATAAATAGTATATAATGAGTATTAGAGCCCGTTTGGTTAGAGGATTCGTTATCTGATTCGAATCATGGTTCATTGTTTGCTACAGTATTTTTTCTCACAAAAAATACACGTAAATCAAAAATAGTTCTAATCTCATGGTTCTAATCCATGAACCAAACGGGATCTTAGTATCGTAAAATTCTTATCAACCATTTGGTTGATAAGTTTGAACAGAAATAGTTTTAAGTATAAATTTAAATTTTATAGGAGTAAATATTATACCAAAAAATTTAGAATTAGTTTAAACCTACATAATAAAGGCTTGGTAAATCATCACAAACCTCACCTTAAAAAAAAAAAAAAAAGCATAGACCTGAAAAAATTAAACTATCATCATTTTTATCGATTTATGTTAATGTTAGATCCGTACATTTTCTTTGAACTAGTGTTAGAATCCTCGACTCCCTTGTTATTGTTACTTGTTTGAAAAAAGAAAAAAAAGAGAGAGAAAAAAAAAAACACGTCAAAGAGACGTCAAAACTGTCAAACCAAAACATAAACCGCCAAAATAGTGACACGTACCAGACTAGTCATAATAAAACCACTACACTGTTTCTCTCTCTTCTCAACCTCTCTCTCTCTCTCTCTCTCTCTTTAAAAACTCAAAACAGATGTCGGAAAGGCCCTGAAAAAGCGGGAAGAAAAGAAATTCTCCCACAATCTCACTCACCACCACCATCATTATCACCACCCAACCACCGCTCTCTCCGCCGCCACATCAATCTCCGGTGACATCCTTACGATCCGCTTCTCTTGTTCCACCCTATAAATAGCTCCCCAAAAACAAACCATACACAAATTTTCTCACTCTTTTTTAGAGAGAAGCCGCGCAGATCGGAGATTTTTCTCCCTTTCTTTTTCTCTTCAGTTTTTTTTTTCTTACTTTTTGGTCTCTTTTCTTTGTTTCCTTGTGTTTTAACGTAAATAAAGGTCAAAATTTTTGCTCTGAATTTACAAATTTTTATTTATATCACCGGAAGAAGAAAAAAGAGATTGATTTCTCTTTCTGTTGCTCTGTTTTGGGTTTTATTTCTTTCAGAAATTAAATAGGAAAAAGAAGTTTTTGTTTGGTTTTGGTTTTGGTTTTTGAATATTTCTGGTTTGAAAGAGAGAGATGGAGCAGAAAGGATTTCTGTTATCGGCGTTAGGGGTGGGGGTAGGAGTGGGAGTTGGGCTTGGGCTGGCGTCGGGCCAGGCCGTCAGCAAATGGGCCGGGAACGTTCCCTCCAACGCCATCACTCTTGAGAGGATGGAGCAGGAGATGTTACGACTTGTCGTTGATGGCAGAGACAGCAAAGTCACCTTCGACGATTTCCCTTACTTTCTCAGGTCTCACACATGCTTTTTCATCGCTTCTCTGTTTTCCTCAAAAAAAAAAAGCATGATTTCTTTTCAAGAAATGATTATAATATAGAAGATATTTTTACATTTTCAATAATTCAATTCAGTACTCTTCGTTTCCGAGTCATCGAGAGTCGTGTTGTGTTTTTCCGTGAATTACAGAGAATAAAATTTCTTATTGTTAATTTTCCAGGAATATATATTGTTGTTGTTTTACTGTATTTTAAAGTAGGCATTATTGATGATCAACAAAAAGAGAAAAAAGGTTGACTGGGATTCTCTGACGTCACGTGGGTTACTGTTTTATGGGGCTCTTTGGGTAGAGTTTTTTTTTATTTAAGGCCGGTAATATGGTCCTGACACGACGATACAATTTAAAAACGATATGAATTTTGTGGGTTAAGGTTGAGAAAAAAGATGTTCAGGTCATAATTAGGTCGATCTGAAATTGACACGAAAAACACAGATTAATTTTAAATTGTACCTGTCTAACTCGAACACGACACGAAACTCATAAAAAATTAAAAAATACATATATTTTTCATTTCATATTTTAAATTTTATTATGAACTTATAGTTATACTCAAAATCTTATACTATTATTTGCTTAATTTCAATGGATGTTATTGTAATTTAGTGTGTTATGAATTTTAAGTTATTTTTAATATGTAAAAAATTAAATAAAAGTATACAATTTTCGTGTCAATTTCGAGTTCACGGGTCAATTTCGTGTCACGGGTCATTTTCGGGTCGTGTTGTGTCAATTCGTAAAGTGGTCGTGTTCGTGTTGCGATTTTTAAAAAATTTCGTGTCACAGATCGTTTTTAAATTGACTGTAAATTTAAAAAATTGCCACATCTACTTTTATTATGGCATGTCCTTCACTTACTCCAATGCATCTTCTTCACGTTATGGTGTATATTCTATTTGAATTATTTTCTTTTCCTTCCACATATAGTAAGTTTTGAATCCAAAAGGAATGAGATTATTACTGTGCATTTAGTTAGTGGATTCGTATCATGATTTGAATTATGATTCGTGATTTGTTATAATATTTTTTCTATAAAAAAAATACACGAAAATAAAAAATAGTTTTAAATTATAATTTTGAAATTATGAACCAAATATTTACAAATTTCTTCTAGTTTTGGAGATCCTCATTTTAACGTGCTGATCTCAGTTTTTTCAATGCGTCAATAAAAAATTTTAATATATATATATATATGCGTTGTGTCACGACCCAAGTGATGACATATTGATGACCCACAGTTTGGCCTCTTGGGTATTTTGGTATTTTTAGGCTCTTTTTATTTTAGGGATTCGAGTTTTTAATTTTAATTTTGTTACAATTAAAAGCTCTTATAAAAAGTTATATCTAATTTTTTTTATTACAATTAAAAACTCTCACATAAAATCACATCTCAACTCGAATTTACAAATCGAACGAGACCTTATGAAAGTGACATAGAGAAAAACATAGAGGTTGAGAGTGATATTATGAAAGTGAATCGGAGGAACCGTTATAAATTCTGTGCGTGTGCTCTGTTTATTTATTTCTTGTTCTCGTTTCACTAATTGATATTGATATCTAGGTGTGAAA
>NW_010365515.1:0-3626 GCF_000414095.1 Morus notabilis
GACCTCAAAGATTTCTTTAATGGAGGTAATTATATGATTGGTAAACGATAAAGTGTAAATGATATAACTAGTAAATAACTGCCTACACCTTGGAAATAACTGTGAATTTCTTCCCAATTAGCCGATCTATGAAAATATATTTTTTTCTCCAAAAAGGAATAATTATATTTGGCTTTGGTTCCTGTGATATATACTTTGATAACTTGCTTTATGCAACCATTGATGTGATTTATGTGTAAATATATCGATAAGATTAGAGAGGAACGCTTGCCAAGGGATATGACCTACAAAGGAAATAAAAGGAGAAAGGTTTCAAATACAGTATGGTTAAGGTGAGTTGTATTCTAAGGTCTCGTTTATTTCACCGATTTAAATTTGCAGTTTTAGATTTTTACAGTAAAAAGTTTTTAAAAAATGTCACAATAACTTTTTTTGCTACAGTGAAAAGCTCTCAGAAAATGTCACATCTCAGCTTGAATTGAAAACTCGAATCCATAAAGTGAACGAGGCCTAAGGGTATGTTTAGTTCGCTGATTCAAATTTTTAATTTGAGTTAAGATGTGACTTTATGAGAGAGCTTTTTACTGTAGCAAAAAAGTTAGATGTCACTATTTCTGAGAGTTTTTTACTGTACTAAAACTCGAATCGGTGAAATGAACAGAAAAGTTTTAATTTTTGAGATTTCTTATCATATCTCTGTAACGGATATAATAAATCCGAGTCTCGTATCATTTAACTATAAGAATAAACACCACCTTAAAATAATATTAAACAACTCCAACGTTTCAAGTTGGTTGCTTTTTAGATGTGTCTATCTTAACCTTCGCTATTAATATTTTATTTCTAAACTACATATTTTGTCAATGAACTTCCCTATCTAAAACCCCATCGTGCTGGTAATGCCCTTTGATGTATTTATGTTATTTTCACGTTTTTTTTTTCCTCGTTGTATTGTTTTTTTTTTTAACAAACTTTTGTGATTTTATTTTCCATTTATTAAATAGTTTGTGTTAGGAGCAAGCTAGGATATGATAAGAGTTGCTTTCTGGGTGCCGACTTATGCGGTCTGTGAAATTTAATATGTCATAGTACTTTTGTGAGATATGTTTTTTTTTTAGTTGCAATGAGTTGCAAAACTTTTTATGTTTTTTTCCCTCCTTTTAAGAATGACAGAGGAGATTCTTTGTTCAATTGTTCCATTGTGTCACGTTTGAGCCTAAGAACCAACATTCTCTCAAGAACATGGAGAGATTTGTGGAAAACGTCGCTGAAGAAACTCGATTTTGACGAGAAAAACATGCCGGGGCTCCGAATCAGGGCCTTCACAAGATACGTCGAGCATGTTTTATCTCTCGATTGCGGAACCGAGATAAAGTCCTTTAGGGTTAAACGTTATTTTCCAGCTAAACAAAAATACAATTTCATGGTTGATACATGGATAAAATATGCCCCAAAGAAGAAAGTTCAAAACCTTGAGATAGACTTTTCCAAAAAAGAACCTAATTATATCTATGACTACTACAAAATTTTTAAATTTCTTGATTGGTCGCTTCCCAAGAAGAACAAGGAAAAAGACACCTTAAAGCACTTGACTTTGAGCTCTTGTTTATTAGAATTTCCAAGGTAAAAAAAAAAAAAAAAAATTTGTGGGGTTTTATTTCACTTACGTCCTTGACTCTAAAAAAAACTGAAGTGGATGAAGAAAATTTGTTGCACATGTTATCTTGTTGCTCGTCACTTTGAGTGGTTGAGTCTTGAACAATGCTATTCTTTTAGAAGTTTGAGGTTCGCTAGTTTATCATGTGACACTCTTAAGTTGAAGCACTTGGGCATATTTAGGTGTCGTTTTCAATAAGAGTTCGATATTCGTGAAGCCAAGAATTTGATGTCGTTTGAGTATTCTGGAAACAGTTACGCGCATTTTGTTGATGTATTCGTGTCATGATTTGAATCGTGATTCGTGATTCGCTATAATATTTTTTCTCACAAAAAACACACGTAAATCGAGAATAATTCTGAATCTGTGAACCAAACGTCCACAGCTTTTACCCCAAGGAGCACCAATTAAAAGGGTTTCCTTGTGTAAGGTACATGCATTTAACCAAGATGACTTTTAAAATTATGCCCCTGCTAGCCTTGCAAGAGATTTTCCTCAACTTGAATCATTGTTATTCACCTTCACAGCCAATTCTGAGATAACTTTCGAAGTATTATCTTTTTCCTTTCTTCCTTTTTTTTTCTTTTTTTCTTTTTATGTCGTTTCCTCTGTGTCATATCTTATGTGTGTATCTTACAATCAACTCAGTATTTTCTTATCCATTTCCTTTTATGTCACTTTAATAATATTACTCAACGTCAATTAAAATTTCATATCACTTTAATTAAAAAGTCATGACAGTTAAAAGATTTTAATTGATGTAGTATGATCTTATTAAATGGACACAATATCCTTTGATTTTTATAATCCTTATAAGCGACTTTTATTTTATTACGAAAATTTGGTAATATGTGAAAAGAATAACCGTTAAATCTTTATCAAATTTCGTTAAAATTGTCATACATAATACATACATTTATATATATTTATTGGATATGATTGACAATTAAAAATTCTTTTCTATCGTAGGATATTTTTATACCCTGCCACAATATTCTTTATTATTTTTATGTTGTGATAATAAAATCTTTAAAAACTAGCTCTCTTTATCACAAGTAGTGGTGTATTATCATGAGAATAAATCAAAAGGTACTTAACATATATGCACCCTGAACTTTTTATGGTTTGTAAGTTGCCCTTAAATTTTTAATTTTTGCAAAATTACGCTCTGGACTTTAAAAAAGTGCTGTAAAGTATCCCCAAGTAAATGGCTTCTACATAAATGTCTGATCTCACGTGTTATATGAGCTTGTTTGAAGGAAAACACTGATATTTGAGTCATGATCAAGTTTCTTTTAAAATTTTAGCATTATTTATCGATTTGGAGGCACTTTGCAAGCATAATTAAATGTTTAGAAGGCAACTTGCCAATTCAGTAAGTTTAAGAGGCAAAAAGCACCCAAAAAAAGAAAACCCTAAAAATAAAAATGTCAGAAAGGAAGGTTCTTGGCACTTTATTTCATTGAACTTTCGTACTTTGGCCATAAATAGCCACGTGAACTTTTTACTTTTGATAGTTTATTCCTTAAACTTGTCAAACAATGTCAATATTATGGCCCAAATTTATCACCCGCTTAAATTCGTTAATTATTAAAATTAAAAATTTAGAGGATAATTTATTAAAAAGTGATTCTATTTATACACATATCTTTATTCTTCATATCTTTTTTAATTAAATTTCTTAGAAAAGACTCATATAAAAGACAAAAAAAGACGATTATAATAGATTTAATTACATAATTAAATTTTATTATAAAAATAATGTTATTTTATTTTTTCCCTTCACACACCCCACATGTGTAATGACTGAGAAAATTTTAGACCTTAAATAATACAATTCATGTATTTTTAAGCCAATTAAATGATTAGAAGGCAACTTGCCAATTCAGTAAGTTTAAGAGGCAAAAAGCACCCAAAAAAAAAACCCTAAAAATAAAAATGTCAGAAAGGAAGGTTCTTGGCACTTTAT
>NW_010365516.1:0-325 GCF_000414095.1 Morus notabilis
AAATAATGTGATTATTTAAATTTTAATTTGAACACATCTAGATTTATCCTTTTAATTTGAACACATCTAGAATTCAAATTAATTTAAGTTTGACTTAAATTGGAATTTGAATTTTAGTCAAAATTGGACTACAAGATAAAAGATGATTTTCTCTTCCTTCCCTATCTAATATTGGCGCCACACAGGGATGAGAATCCCTATTTTGGCCGGCTACACTAAGGGATAAGGGAATAGGAGATTTTGTTTAAAATTCAAATATGAGATAATTAACAAGCTTTATCTTAGAGATAGAGATTGGATTCCTTCTAGAAGTTTGACTTCTACT
>NW_010365516.1:344-498 GCF_000414095.1 Morus notabilis
CAATTTTTCGAATGAATTTTTGCCCTAATTTTAGAGGTGGCCAAAATTTCTCTATAGAGTGAAGGAAAAATTTTTCTCCAAAAATTTTACATCGTGCATGCGTTTGTGTTTGTGGAAATTTGAGAGTTTATTGTAACCCGTTTTGTCTCATGTG
>NW_010365517.1:0-1293 GCF_000414095.1 Morus notabilis
TCCTTGTGTACACATTCATTTATTAGTTGAGAAATATCATTAATGTTTGAACCTAGAATAAACATAGGGTTTATTTATTAAGTTATATGGGCTATAGTTAAGAAATATTATGCATTGTAATACATGGAAGATAATACTCGTTTTAGAGGACTTATCGCCATGATTCGTGTATTTTATTTCTTATTGTGGTGAACGATGGAATATATGGACCAAGTGGGAGAATGTTGGATTTCTGTTGGATTTCTTTTCCTTAAGTTTCGGTAACCAACCGAAACAATCCTCTCAAAACGTGGTCCATTATATTTCCCACTTAAGGAACGTGATTGATCACGTTCATCTCACGTTTATCTGCAGTTGTCCACCGTTGCCCACGTTCGGTGCACGTCCGTGAAAAACTCTGTGATGGGCAGAGTCTATAAAAGAGGATAGAGCACATTGGTTTTGGGTCCCTAAGCCTGCTATCTCCATTCAGTCAGTATATACACCATCAAACGAGAGATTGAAGAGGTTTAGAAGAACCAAAACCCGAATTTCTGTTTTTTCACTAAGAGCTTCAATGGCCGGAGGTGTTTTTTCTCGTTCCGTTCATTTCAATTCCGCATTGATCTAATTGCCATTTAGGATCCTTATGAGCACGTTTAGATCATTTAGAAATTCTAACATTGTAAGCGAGTTTTTTCGTAGGTACATGAAGCCTAATATTCATGCGGAAAGAAACTTCTTTTATGCTTTAAAATGATATTTAGTGTTGGAACATGATAAATCGAATTCAATACTAAGATGAAAAGTAAATGTTATGTGCTATTATTTGTGGCAATGGAATTCATATATGTAGGACACATGATAGGGACGGCCATTACATTTCCCTGAAGTTGGGTGTACGGGATTATATGTGTTAATACTTGTATGGTTGCAAAAGAAGATATATTGTTTATATTGTTTTGTCTCTGTTGCATGAACGTTATGGAAACAAATCTTTCATATTTCTGTAATTGGATAGATTTTGGCCCCGTTCACTTCACCAATTCGAGTTTAGAATTCGAGTTTTACTACAGTAAAAAACTCTCACAAACAATCACATCTAACTTTTTTGCTACAGTAAAAAGCTCTCACATAAAATCACATCTCAACTCGAATTACAAACTCGAATCAGCGAAGTGAACGGATATCTGATGGTAGATGTTTAAAGGGTAGATCATTTTTTCCCTTTCCATAATACGTGAGTAATTCATTTTTAAAGTTTCGCTCCGCCTGATTTTCTTTTTCCTTTTTATTTAATAAACCTAATGTGGC
>NW_010365518.1:0-256 GCF_000414095.1 Morus notabilis
AAGAGAGCTTCAATATAATGTCTGATGGGCCGGTCCCGTTACGACACCATAGGTTGTCCCCGTTCTCATGGCAGTTGTAGAGCACAAAGAGAGCTTCGATATGACGGATGATGGGCCCCGTTACGACACCAAAAGATGTCGCCGTTCCCGTAGCGGTTGTAGAGCACAAACAGAGAATAGATCTATCGATTGATGGGCGCCGTTACACAACAAAAGTTTTGAGCGTTCCTTTGGCCATTGTAGATTGTGAAGAGAG
>NW_010365518.1:342-1491 GCF_000414095.1 Morus notabilis
ATTGTGGGCCTCGTTACGACACCAAAAGTTTTCACCATTCCCGTGCCATTCATAGATCGCGATGAGAGCTTTGATCTAACAGTTGATGGGACGCGTTACGACACCAAAAGTTTCGCCGTTCGAGTGGCGGTGTAAGAGCGCGAAGAGAGCTTCGATATAACCTCTGATGGGCCGGCCCCGTTACGACACAAAAAGTTGTCGCTAAATTCGTGGCGGATGTAGAGGGGGAAGAGAGGTTTGATCTGACGAATTATGAGACCCGTTACGAGATAAAAAGTTGTCGCCGTTCCCGTGCTAGTTGTAGATCGTGAAGAGAGCTTCGATATAACGGCTGATGGGCACCATTACGAAACCAAAATTCATCGCCCTTCCCAGGGCAGTTGTAGAGCCTGAAGAGAGCTTCAATCTAACGGCTGATGGGCCTCGTTTCAACACCAAACATTGTCGCCATTCCAGTGGCGGTGGTAGGGCGCGAAGAGAGCTTCGATATAACGGCTGGTGGGCACCATTACGAAACCCAAATTCATCGCCCTTCCCAGGGCAGTTGTAGAGCCTGAAGAGAGCTTCAATCTAACGGCTGATGGGCCTCGTTTCCACACCAAACATTGTCGCCATTCCAGTGGCGGTGGTAGGGCGCGAAGAGAGCTTCGATATAACGGCTGGTGGGCACCATTACGAAACCCAAATTCATCGCCCTTCCCAGGGCAGTTGTAGAGCCTGAAGAGAGCTTCAATCTAACGGCTGATGGGCCTCGTTTCCACACCAAACATTGTCGCCATTCCAGTGGCGGTGGTAGGGCGCGAAGAGAGCTTCGATATAACGGCTGGTGGGCACCATTACGAAACCCAAATTCATCGCCCTTCCCAGGGCAGTTGTAGAGCCTGAAGAGAGCTTCAATCTAACGGCTGATGGGCCTCGTTTCCACACCAAACATTGTCGCCATTCCAGTGGCGGTGGTAGGGCGCGAAGAGAGCTTCGATATAACCTCTGATGGGCCAGCCCCGTTACGACACAAAAAGTTGTCGCTAAATTCGTGGCGGTTGTAGAGGGGAAGAGAGCTTTGATCAGACGGATTATGGGACCCGTTTCGACATAAAAACTTGTCACCGTTCCCGTGCCAGTCGTAGATCGCGAAGACAGCTTCGATCT
>NW_010365519.1:0-1435 GCF_000414095.1 Morus notabilis
TGATTTTTTTCCTCCGAACTGATGAAAATAAGTGAATTTTGGCCTGAAATATTGGGTTCGTGGGCTTTCCCCTGCCATAATTGTAGAGCTCAAAAATAGCTTCGATTTGGTATATTATAGGCCGAGTAACGATATCTAGATAAAAAGTTATGGCCATTTTCAGTCATAGTGCTCCAATTTTTTCCTCAGAAACTGTTGAAAACTAGTGAAGTTTGGCCCCAATAATTGGGTTGGCGGGCTATCCAATGCCATGATCGGAGAATTTGAAAATAGCTTCGATTTGGTATATTATAGGCCCAGTAACGATATCTAGATAAAAAGTTATGGCCGTTTTCAGTCATAGTTCTCTGATTTTTTTCCTCTGAAACTGATGGAAACAAGTGAATTTTGGGCCTAAAAATTGGGTTGGCGAGCTATGCCCTGCCATGATTGTAGAGCTTGAAAATAGCTTCGATTTGGAATATTATTAGCCCAGTAACGATGAGTAGATAAAAAGTTATGGCCATTTTCATTCACAGTTCTCCGATATTTTTTCTCCGAAACTAATGAAAACAAGTGAATTTTTGCCCCAAAAATTGGGTTGGCATGCTACACCCTGCCATGATTGTTGAGCATGAAACGAGCTTCGATTTGGTATATTATGGGCCCAGTAACGATTTGTAGATAAAAAATTATTGCCGTTTTCCGTCACAGTTCTCCGATTTTTTTCTTCCGAAACTGATGAACGCAAGTGAATTTTGGCCCGAAAAATTGGCTTCGAGGGCTATGCCCAAACATGATTGTAGACTTCGAAAAGGACTTTGATTTGGTATATTATAGGCCCAGTAACGATTTGTAGATAAAAAGTTATGGCCGTTTTCAGTCACAGTTCTCTAATTTTTTTCCTCCGAACTGATGAAAACAAGTGAATTTTGGCCTGAAAATATATTATAGGCCCAATAACTATATCTAGATAAAAAGTTATGGCCATTTTCAGTCAGAGTGCTCTGATTTTTTTCCTCCGAAACTGATGAAAACAAGTGAATTTTATCCTGAAAAATTGGGTTGGCGAGCTATGGCCTGCCATGATTGTAGAGCTCAAAAATAACAACAATTTGGTATATTATAGGCCCAGTAACGATATCTAGATAAAAAGTTATGGCCATTTTCACTCATAGTGCTCCAATTTTTTTCCTTTGAAACTGATGAAAACTAGTGAATTTTGGCCCGAAAAATTGGGTTGCCGGGCTATACAATAACTATATCTAGATAAAAAGTTATGGCCATTTTCAGTCAGAGTGCTCTGATTTTTTTCCTCCGAAGCTGATGAAAACAAGTGAATTTTATCCCGAAAAATTGGGTTGGCGAGCTATGGCTTGCCATGATTGTAGAGCTCGAAAATAACTACAATTTGGTATATTATTGGCCCAGTAACGATATCTAGATAAAAAGTTAT
>NW_010365520.1:0-789 GCF_000414095.1 Morus notabilis
ATATTATGAGTTTGAATTTTAGATTGGGAAGATTATAAATTTTAAATTTTATTAGGGGTATTATGGGTGTTATGAAAGTTTTATTAATTGTACTATGTTAATTCCCGCACAATCTAAAAGCTAAAGTTGTCTTTAGGCTAATTCTGATTTTGGCTGTAGATTCTTGAAAAATTCAGGAGATTTACCAAACACTAAAATCAACTTCTGCTACAAGCAGAAGCTGATTTTGGATGGAAAAGCAATACCAAACTAAGCCTTAAACTATGTAAGGAGTTTAACAGTTAAAATGAAAATTCACGTGAAAAAAATACTGTAGTATAAAAAATTAAATTGAATTTTTGTTAAAAAAATACAATAGTAAAAACTTGAGTTATAATTCGAATTAACAAAATGAGCAAGATCAATTTTAAAATGGAATCATAGATAACAATACGAGTTATGACACGAGTTACGACACGAACACGGAAACACAATGACAAAAAAATTGACTCAATTTATTAAAATTTTAATTTAAAATATATACAAATATAGATAGGTATTTTTTAACCAAAAAAAAATTTAATAGCTTTAGTTTGACTAACAAGAAAAATATAAGATTTGTGACGTATGTTAACAATGTTAAATATAGATAAATGGACTGAGTAAATAAATTGACACTCAAATTATTTATTTTAAGTGTAATAATACATATTTATGTGACGTTTCACTAAATAGGTGACACGTGAGTTTATTCGAACTGAACATAAAAAGTTGAGTTGACACACACATACGACCTAAATTGTCACTCTT
>NW_010365521.1:0-574 GCF_000414095.1 Morus notabilis
AATTTGGAATTAAATGGATATGTTAAAATTTTTTTTGAAATTCCGCCTAAAAATCACAACTAGATCCTTCACTTACTTCTCCATGGCCAGAGGAAACTCCTCCGTTCTGGCTATGGAAATGACCAAGTGGTTCGATACCAATTAGTAAGTGCCTTTACTTGCTTGCTATTAGTACAAGTACAACTACTCATGAGTGATTTTTTTTTCTTAATAAATTATGATTCTAAATTCTTATTGTTTAACTGAGTTGATTTGGTGATGAATTGATGATGCATCCAGCCATTTCATCATCCCAGAGTTGGGCCCCGATGTCACCTTCTCCTACGCCTCCCACAAGGCCGTCGATGAGTACAAGGAGGCTAAGTCGGTATGTTTTCGATTTTATTGTTTAATAATAATATTGAATGCTATTCATGTATTTCTATGAAACATTGTGTATTGTTTTCTCTTATGTGTGTTCATTGAAAAGGAAAAACAAGAAACTGATGATGATGAATTGGTCTGTTGGTTGGAAATATTTAATTGTTTTTTTAACTTGTTTATATATATAGCTTACTGAGGCATGTATATCATC
>NW_010365522.1:0-5322 GCF_000414095.1 Morus notabilis
TTTTGCATATTCCATAGAAATCGCAGAGTCAGCCCCTTTTGAAACTCTGGCCCTTTTAGTGTTCAGCCTATTTCTTAGGTCATCGCCCCTCTACACCAACCCAAAGTCTTCCGGGTTATTGTTGCCCCAGTTTCCTCTAGATGGCGCCTTGGGGGCAATTCCAAGCCCTATGTTGCCTCATTCTCTTGGGCTCGGCGTCTGGCAGCCCGCTGTCAGCTTCGCATAGATTTAGACGGTTGAGGCCTCGGGTTATCCCCCATCATCCTCTTGCTCTCCCCAATCCCTTCCGGCACACCATGCTGGTCACCAGCATTGTGGTTCCCGACAGTGGCGGCACACGGTGGTCTCGGGGGTGCATCTTCGAGGGGTGGCATGGAGTCTCTCCATTCCATCCGCTTAATGGTGGCTACCAAGCCGCGAACCAAATCGGTCAAGGCGTTCAACGGGGCCTGCATTTATGTCAGGTCAGGCTGTAGCACGCCCGGGGTTGGGGCTTCATTCCTCCCCGGGGCTTGATTTTCCTAGTTGGGCTGAGCTCCGCCTTTCTCCGCGTCGGCATTGGTGACTTGGAGTGTGGTGTTTTCCCCGGATTGGTTGCCTAGGTTTGCAGCATTACTTTTCAATTTTCTTGGAGGCATGATCATTGGTTATCTCTTGATAGTCTAGGTTCTTCACACACATGATCCAGAGATTCTAGGCTCGATCCCCAGTGGAGTCGCCAATTGTTGACTGTGAAATTTTGTCATCAAGATTCCGCCGGATTACTGCCCAGTAGTCAGTCAGGCTACCGGCCAAAACTGGGTATATTATCGGGAAAATGCAACTGGTTGTGCGTGAGTCTTCGAAGTATTTTTTGAATAGGTGTGCAAGTGCAAACAATCTAGAAGAACACTAGAAATTATAGTGGTTCACTCTATAATGAGAGAGCTACGTCCACTTTGGAGAAGTTTCTACTATTTTCTCTCTTTTTAGATTATAGGGGCTCTTTCCTTTCTAATTTCTCATCCCCTTATCCCTCTGGGGCCTTGCCCCTTTTATATCTCACAGATTACATATTGGGTGGACCGTGATAGGGGGTTATCTGGCGGTTTCTCTCAAGTAGCCTATTATCCTACCCACCTAAACTGTAGCCTTTCAGTACCTTTTAGACTGTTCATTCACCCACTTTGTCCACTATTGCAGCACTATGGATCTTCCGTGAATTTCATTAGTCCGTTTTAGGTGGCTTATAGGCAGGTAATCATTTTCTTTGCTGCTGACTTTCTCCAAACCCAGAAGTAACCTAAGAATTTTCACCCTGTCACCACAGAGGTTACTCTTGGGATCTGGGTCAAAAGCTAAGCGTCTTGCCTTCTGTGTCTCTATTGTATTTCAGCAAGTCAAAGCGGAGGCTTTCGTCCCAGTCGATCCCTCTATGGCACCGTTGGTCTGCTGGGGATTTCAATTCATACACACCTCAACTACGTGTAGGGTCGACGGCTGCAAGCCTACTATTGCTAAGCGTTCCTCCAAGAGTTATCCTAAAGTACCCCATATGGTCGATCCTTTCACCATTAGAATGATAATTTTGAACGCAGATTGCTGGCTGATGTGGCAGGTGATGGCCATGTAAAGCTCGGTCGTTGTCTGACATGGCGAGGTATATTTTCCCTCACAACAGAAAGAACACAAAAAAAAAAAATTAAAAATAAAAATAAAAATAAAAAACTAGAATGAAACATTTTGTCGATTATCCCTCACAGACGAAATGTTTCGTCCCTCTTGGGACAAAACCACGGGAAAGCCCTTTGACGCTTCTATATATAGTAAGATAAGTACTATATATTTTTAGCATTTCTAAAATATTTTTAAACTAAATCTTATGAATTTGCCATGTACTTTTAACTTGGACATGAAGATATTTCTTCAAGCATAAAGATATACCTTTTGTTTATCTTAAAGAATATTGTAATACCCGAAATTTCATTAAGCCTTAAGCCAATAATGATTAAATTGAACATAAAATTATTTCTCCAATGTATAAAAGAAGCACTGACCTCAAATTATTTTTCCGATTACGTGTAGGTAAACATACCCTTATAGTGCTACTTTGTTTCTCTAATTTTTGAATGGTCGAATATTGCAATTTGGATCACCGAACACAATCTTATATGGGATTATATCGACTTTTCATTTTGCAATTAGTGTCTAAGTGCTCTTATATTACAAGGTGTTTGTATTTGTCATGTTCTTATATTCTTTAAAAATATATGGATTAATTATAAAAATTCTCTCTGAATTATACATCATATAACACTTTACTTTCTGATCTTTAAAATGTAACATCAGTTCTCCCTGAACATTGAAATGTTAACATAAAGCCCCCTCATTAGATTTTTAACAAAAAATTGATATTTAATTTATTATTTTGAGATATTTTAGTAATTCTATAGTTTGACATTTAAATTAACTGTCATACTCATTTGGACCCCTTTCCCTCTAGGAATTTGACACCAGAAATCTTGTAAATATCAAAATATATATTTTCCCAAGCCCCAACACTAGAAGATGCAAGTTTGAGTGAGCTCTCACAAAGTAAGCCTCACAAAATATAGTCGTAATAAAATAATTCATAGTACAATTTAGAAAAGAAAATTATCATGTTAATGGAAAGCGTCCAAGCCAACCTATTCCAGCGGCAGTCAAAAGGCCTCCCCCGCAAACCCTAGTGCAGCCTAAAAGTTCAAATAACAGTATACTAAATGAAAAGCTCATCTTTCAAGAGACGATATATGATATAAATAAGAGTATAAAATAACCAATTGAATGAGAACTATGGATAAGACAAAATTTCCCAACACTAATATAGGCTACTTTGAGTGACTTCCGTAAAAAAACAGCCTTAATACCTCAAAATAATATAACTCGAAGCGATCTTCCAGCTTAAGAAAGATTCCATCTCGCAAACCTCATCATAAAACCTGATAGTTCAAACAATGCAATCATGAACGGGCCTAATCGATAGGTAAGAGTCGAATGTTAAGCCAAACCAACTATAACAAATAAAGAGTATTATGCAGTATATCAAGTTGCCAAAAAAAGACGAGTAACAAAAAACAACAATGTGGTTTTATACGTAAGAATGTATATCACTCTGTCACGCCCCGAAGCCGGGGTTAGTGACGTGGATGCTCATTTAGGAGCTAAACGAGATTAAACAATTAAAATTATAATAATCGGGATCAAAAGTAAAATATTTTAAGAAATTTCCAAACGAGTCCCACTTTTAGCCGGAAATAAATTACAAGAAAGTTACTGGGTCTTCTAAACTTTCTAAATCGTTCAGGACTTCACCCATAGGATATGCAGTATTGTACATACGTAAACATGTAAATAAAATTACAGACATCAACCACGGTCTAGAAATCCAAAGATAAGAGTTTACAGAAGTTACACTTCTTACATTTGTATTCAGGGAGGATGAACACAATCCTCTCTTATCCGGACGGTAGCAACTACTCAGCTACTCCGCACTGCTCCTAGAGTCGCCTGGGATGAGTTAATATTTATAAAGCAATAAAACGTGAGTGAAAGGCCCAGTAAGATATATTTTGAAATAACTTTATAAATAAATAAATAAATGAGTAAACAAGTAAATAAATAAATGCATAAGTAAATGAGACATTCAGTTCCAAGACAACAGCTGGAACCTCAAATACTTTTTCTGAAAGGAAATATAATTGAAAATCTTCGTATTACAGGCATCAACAAGAAATTTACACTATGATAAATTACTCACACAACCACATGCACAAGCCTATCACTCCCAGGCCAGGTTTCAGGTTCTGCCCCCAAGGATGCACTCTCCACATCCTATCTAGGCCATCAGCCGGTTTACGGATTCACAAGATCTCTTGTCTTAAGAAATCATTCATTAAACTTTATGAAACAGTTCATCATAATTCGAATAGCTAAAATCAAGCTATGGTTTTTTAAACGTGCTTTTCTTTTGCAAACATGCCCTTTCTTTAAAACATTTGCAATGCCAAAACTCTTTCAAAATCAGGCTGCCAAAGAAAGGGATAAGAAATCCTACCTCTCAAATACCAAACATGTGGCTAGCATTGCACTATTCCGGCTTTTGCTTCCTCAAAGCCCCATAATCCAAGTCCTCAGCTAGCACTGATACAAAACCACGCTTTAGAATCCAATTCACATTCCTAAAGCAATTTTAATCTCAATTATACCATTTGATTTCCTATTAGTGTGCCATAATTCAATTACCGGTTTCATAAACCATTTCATGTTTCAAATCATCATTCCAAGGGTTTTAAATCTCAAAACATGGATTAAAGATGCTAATCCATTTACTCTAGATCCCCAAATAAAGCTAATTTGGGCTCTCTTCAAAAATCAGGGTCAAAATAACATTTTTAAACAAAACTGGGTCAAACCCCGTGTACACCGGTCGACTGGTGACAGAGCAGTGTAACATCACCGGTCGACCGGTGGTGTGCACTTCGGTCAACCGCATAGGTCGACTGGTCGAATCAGTGCAGTGCAGTCGACCGGTCCGGTTGACCGCACAGGTCGACCTGTGGAGAACAGTAGGGCGAGGAAACTCGCCAAAATCTATCCGAAAACTTGCAATTTCAGTTCCAATTCGAAATATCTCAAGGGAAAACAACTAAGTCCAGGTTCTAAGTACTGAATCAAGTCCAAAGAACCTAAGATCTCCAATTTCTACCATGGTTTTACTCAAAATCCATCAATATCCATTTCGAACAAAAAAATAAGTTTTTAAATCCGAAAAACTTGTGATTCAAGAGAGGTTTTCAGAAATCTTACCTCAAATCCTTGTCTTGACGTTGAAAACTTCTTGAAATTTTCCTTTGGTCCGAAATCCGGTTTGATTCGGTGAAGATTTTGAACGGGAGAGAGAGAGAGAGTGAGAACGAGAATGAGAATGAGAGAGAGAGTATGCACGGGAAAGGAAAAGAAAGGAAGGAAAAGGAAAAGGAAATAAAAGGAAAAAGAAAAGAAAAAGGGAAAGAAAAAGAACAGGTGTCACAAAATATTTAAAGACAGTCCAGAAAATATGCCCACACACACTTCTGGGTAAAATGTAATTATTGAGAATATTTAAATACCTTATCTAATAATTAATTAATTAAAAGGCACACTAATAAATTTTAATTACCTTAAGTAATCTCATTTAATTCTTTGAGGTGATACAAATAAACATATATATAAGTACAGTAAATACATATGATGTTGAAAAATCGTGTGATTGGTTATAGATGAAAAAAGGTCTAGCACTATAAGTTTGGTTAAAACAGGGAG
>NW_010365523.1:0-1602 GCF_000414095.1 Morus notabilis
ATAAAAAATAAAATAAAAAACCTGATGATGAGGATTCCCACTTGATGGCCAAAGTGATGCAGCTTGCAAGTAGTAACTTGAAGCTGCAGCAAACTCACGAGTCTTGGAGTCACCCTCCCCATACAATCCTTTGTAGCGTGCAAGGTCGCCCAAGTATATCAAACAACGATGGCATGATATCAAACCTTTTACTTCAGCAGATCTTTTTCCATCCTTCTCCGTGACATTTTGGTTATCTGAATTCTCAGAGAAATAACCCAGAGGAAGCCCATACTTTGCTCGGATTTTCACTATTAAATCATGGTAAAACCCACTTGCTTCTGAAAGAAAGGTTTTAAACTGCAGTTTTATTTTTGTAAGTCGATCAGGCCGTGTAGGGCCCTTCACACTCTGCGATGGGTTTGAACCAGAAGAACGAGCAGCGTTGAAATGTGCTCTTAGTTCCTCAATCCTCCTGTAATGCAACTGCCACAAAGCATATTCAATATTGTGCTGCTCAGAAAAAGCATGATCCTCAAGAATTATTGCCTCGTAATTTTCACGGATCTGCTGCCATGCATTGGGATCTGATGGAACTCGGGCCTGAGCAGACCTTCGACGCCGATTCTCCAACTCATTTATCTGCACAGAGAAACACGTGTGACACCCCATAAGATTTTTCATATTCATAGGAAGGAAACGATAAGGTCCTGCAAAACAATATTAACTATAGCCCAGAGGAGAAATCAAAAACTCAACAAATTTAACTTTTCAATTTGAAAAGAAAATACCTTGTCATACAGCTGTTGAGCACGCTCCCTTGAAGAAGGAGCAGACATTTTATCGTTCTGTATTATCATCATCCATCAAACATCCCTGGCAAACATCCAACTGCATTAAATCTGGAGAAAATTCATAACCTCATCAGCTAATTCTAATTGCAGGAGGATGAAAGAACATAAAAGAGAACAGAGAAATTTAAGTAACTACACTTTCCTGCTTCTAAGGCCACACCAAACAAATCATTCAAACAAAGCTACAATATAAATCATTCAAATGTAACTGCTTACCCAAATGCTTGATCACGCAAGTAAACATCCAATCTTAAAAATCTAAAAAAATAAAAAAATAAATAAATAAATAAAAAAGAAAAAGAGAGTAAAAAAAAGAGAACAGATTCACACAGTGCATCATGCTGTGTAAAGTCTCACAAAGAGAAGATTAGGCTAAAATGCTAATGTGAGTTGTATTTACTATCCGATAATGAAATATTCACTATAGGATAGATTGGAAAATAGGATTGAGCATTTAAAGTTAACAAAGTGGAGACTGCATATATGGGACAATAAACAATTTTATGGATAACATAAATTCAGGAACACGACTCATCAACGATTATGGAAACAAATAAGCGAAAATTCAATATCAGTAACACAACATTTTTTCTGATCCTTGCCGATATTAGACTAAATTAAAAAAATTTATTTAACATTTGACCATGCGCCAAAAGGAAAATTTCCTAAATGATCCGTTTTTGATGATGACTTTATGCCCCAAAAGACCATTCCCCACGGAAAAACAGAAAAATCATTAATGCTCACAGGAACATGAGCAGAATATTCA
>NW_010365524.1:0-1409 GCF_000414095.1 Morus notabilis
CAACGTTGCAAAATCTAGGGCACGTTTGTTTTACTTGAGTTGTTTATATAGGAGAAAAGTTATAGTAAAAAGTTAAATTTTAATTTTTATAAAAAAAGAAATTGTAATAAAAGAATTTGGACGTTTGATTTATAAATTTAGAATTATAATTCAGAACTATAAATCATAATTCAAAATCAGAAATAAATATAGAAAACAAATATCTCAAACATTACGAAAAAAATAAGGCCATAATTAGTAAGAGAGTCACAAAAGCTAAGGTGATCAAGACCCTCGAAGTGAAATCGTAGAACAAAGATCAAATGTGGTTTCAGTTATATTCCTAGTAGAACTATATGTGCTATGCACATGCGGAGTAATCTATATATCAAGTTTTAATTACCGTGCTATTATTAAAAGCATAAAAAATTTGAATATAAAATCTCATAAAAAAGGAAAAAACAAAGTTTAGGGCAATAAGTCAAAAGAGGTAAAAAAAAAAAAAGAACTAAAATGAATAAATAAATAAGTTTTAGAATAAAAGGGAGCAAAATGAAAAAAATAAATAAAGTTGCAGGGCAAAATAAAAAAATGTCAAAATGACAAAAATGAAGAAATAAATAAGTTTCAGGATCAAATGAACCAAAACGGAAAAAAATGAAATTTTAGGACAAAAAATAAATGAAAATGGTAAAAAAAAAGATTAAAATAAAGAAGTAAAGAAGAAAGTATTAGGGCAAAAATAACCAAAACGAAAAAAAAAAAAAAAGTTTCAAGATAAAATTAGGCAAAACAAAAATAAAACAAAAATAAAATAAGACTTTAGGATAAACGTAAAATAGGAGTGATGGTTAGAGTTTATGGCTTTAGAAATAAATGTAACCACTCCTTTATGTCGTTTTGAAATCAATAAAGTTTTTTTTTTTTTTTTATATTTACGTATTGTCTTCTTTATCTTCATATTTGTTGAATATATGATAAGCAAATTGAAAGTCTAAAACTGTCGCTCTAAGTCTTAAGATCGTGCATGTAATGAGAAGATGCAAAAAACATAAATCTATAAATGATATTCTAAACATATGATCCGCAATCAAGTGAATAAAATTGAGCGCTTTATTTATGTTAAGATTGTTCTATATGCTGTCTACTTCCTAACAGAGATGGTTTATCTTGGTCGTTAGAGTGGGACTCCATAGATAGAGACGTTAATAAAGTTCCTAAGTGTAGAATCTATATTGGATCGAACCAAAGTTGAATTGTTTTAATAAATAATTCAATTTGAATAAAACAATTCACTTTTGATTAATTATATGTGATCATCTTAATCCTGAAATGAATACTAAACCCTTATACTTGACTTGTATCTTTTGATGCACCAAAGAGTGACATCCTAACATAATGTAAAGGTACGCATACCGGTACGTTGGAGA
>NW_010365525.1:0-205 GCF_000414095.1 Morus notabilis
GGCCCACAATCCGTCAGATCAAAGCTCTCTTCGCCCACTACAACCGCCATGAAAGCGTGACAATTTTTACTTTCGTAATGGGCCCCATTAGCCATTAGATCGAAGCTCTCTTCACAATCTGCAATGGCCAAAGGAACGCATAAAACTTTTGGTGTGTAACGGTGCCCATCAACCGATAGATCTAATCTCTGTTCGTGCTCTACAA
>NW_010365525.1:755-2002 GCF_000414095.1 Morus notabilis
CGCTCTACCACCGCCACTAGAATGGTGACAACGTTTGGTGTCAAAACGGGGCCCATCAGCCGTTAGATCGATGCTCCCTTCGCACTCTATAATCGTCCCGGGAAGGGCGACAAATGTTGGTGTCATAACGGGGCCCATCAACCGTTAGATTAAAGAAGCTCTCTTCGCGATCTACGAATGGCACGGGAACGACGACAACTTTTGGTGTCGTAATGGGGCCCATCAGCCGTTAGATCGATGCTCTCTTCGCGATCTATGACTGTCACAGGAACGGTGAAAAGTTTTGGTGTCATAACAGGGCCGATAATCAGTCCGATCGAAGTTCTCTTCGCACTCTACAACCGCCACGGGAACGGCGAGAACTTTTGGTGTTGAAATGGGGCCCATCAGCGGTGTGATCGAGGCTCTCTTCCCACTCTACACCCGCCACGGGAACGGGGACAACCTTTGGTGTTGTAATGGGGCCGGCCCATCAGACGTTATATCGAAGCTCTCTTCGCGCCCTACTCCGGCCACGGGAACGGCGACAGCTTTTGGTATTGAAATGGGGCCCATCAGCGGTGTGATCGAGGCTCTCTTCCCACTCTACACCCGCCACGGGAACGGGGACAACCTTTGGTGTTGTAATGGGGCCGGCCCATCAGACGTTATATCGAAGCTCTCTTCGCGCCCTACCACCGCCACTGGAATGGCGACAACGTTTGGTGTTGAAACGAGGCCCATCAGCCGTTAGATCGAACCTCTCTTCACGATCTACAAATGCCACGTTCTCTGTGAAAACTTTTGGTGTCCTAACGGGGCCCGTCGAGCGTTAGATCAAAGCTCTCTTCGCGCCCTACTACCGCCACGGGAACGGCGACAGCTTTTGGTATTGAAATGGGGCCCATCAGCTGTTTGATCGAAGCTCTCTTCGTGATCTACAACTGCCACGGGAACGGTGAAACTTTTGGTGTCGTAACGGGGCCCATCAGCCGTTAGATCGAAGCTCTCATCGCGATCTACGAATGGCGCGGGAACGGTGAATCGTAACGGGGCCCATCAGCGGTTAGATCGAAGCTCTCTTTGCGCTCTACCGCCACTAGGGGAACGGTGACAACTTTTGGTGTCGTAATGGGGCCCCTCAGCCATTAGATCAAAGCTCTCTTCACGATCAACGAATGGCATGGAAACGGTGACAAATTTTGGTGTCATAATGGGGCAAAGTTTTGCCATTCCCGTGGCAGTTGTAGATCACGAAGAGAGCTTCG
>NW_010365526.1:0-391 GCF_000414095.1 Morus notabilis
AGATCGAACCTCTCTTCGCAATCTACAATGGCCAAAGGAATGCTCAAAAGTTTTGGTGTGTAACGGCGCCCATGATCCGATAGATCTAATCTCTGTTCGTACTCTACAACCGCCACGGGAATGGCGACATCTTTTGGTGTCGTAACGGGGCCCATCATCCGTCATATCGAAGCTCTCTTCGTGCTCTATAACTGCCACGGGAACGAGAACAACCTTTGGTGTCGTAACGGGGACGGCCCTTAAGACGTTATATCGAAGCTCTCTTCGCGCCCTACCACCGCCACTGGAATGCTGACAACGTTTGGTGTTGAAACGAGGCCCATCAGCCGTTAGATCGAAGCTCTCTTCGCGCTCTACAACCGCCCCGGGAAGGGCGACAACTTTTTATGTC
>NW_010365526.1:405-1021 GCF_000414095.1 Morus notabilis
AATTTTGGTGTCGTAACGGGGCCCATCAGCCGTTAGATCGAAGCTCTCTTCACGATCTACAACTGGCACGGGAACGGCGACAACTTTTTATGTCATAACGGGTCTCATAATCCATCAGATCAAAGCTCTCTTCCCCCCTCTACAACCGCCATGAATTTTGTGACAACTTTTTGTGTCATAACGGGGCCGGCCCATCAGAGGTTATATCGAAGCTCTCTTCACGCTCTACCACCGGCACTAGAATGGCGACAATATTTGGTGTCGAAACAGGGCCCATCATCCGTTAGATCGAAGCTCTCTTTGCGCTCTACAACCACCCTGGGAAGGCCGACAAATGTTGGTGTCGTAACGGGGCCCATCAACCGTTAGATTAAAGAAGCACTCTTCGCGATCTACGAATGGCACGGGAACGATGACAACTTTTGGTGTCGTAATGGGGCCCATCATCCGTTAGATCGATGCCCTCTTCACGATCTACGACTGCCACGGGAACGGCGAGAAGTTTTGGTGTCGTAACGTGCCCATAATCCGTGAGATCGAGCTCTCTTCGTACTCTACAATCGTCATGGGAATGGCGACATCTTTTGGTATCGTAACGGGGCCCATCATCCGTCAT
>NW_010365527.1:0-544 GCF_000414095.1 Morus notabilis
CACATTTAACATTATTTTGCAAATCAATTTTACAACTTAAATCAATTTTCATCATATTAAATCGATTTTAGCGCATGGTTCTTATTTTATTTTATCATTTTAAAACCCTTTTATAATAAATAAAATAAATAATAATAAATGCACATGTATATATGACATGTTATAAAACATATAAGTAGGCACATTATATCTATATGGCATGTTATATACATGGACATATAATATATAATTATCAACATAAAATATAAATATATGCAATCGGCTATTTAGATGGATTTGACCGGGTCCCATGGTAATTATAAATCACAACCAAATCGAATAAATAAATAATTACAATAATTATTTTCTTCCGTTTCATCAACGGATTTTTGATTCTTGAACTCTTCATTCTTTGGTTTCATTCTTCGGGTCAGATTTCACCTTCTTCAGGGTCCGGAACTCTTCCAAGTCTGTCAGCACGCATTACGAGGGTTTTGAAAAACCTCAGGTCCATTTAGGGTCCAATTCCCGAATCTGGGCTGCCAGCTGCGCACTCTGGCCGCGC
>NW_010365528.1:0-775 GCF_000414095.1 Morus notabilis
CTCTCTTCGTGATCTACAACTGCCACGGGAACGGCGAAATTTTTGGTGTTGTAACGGGGCCCGTCAGCCATTAGATTGATGCTCTCTTCGCAATCTACGACTGCCACGGGAACGGCAAAAAGTTTTGCTGTCGTAACGGGGCTTATAATCCATCAGATCAAGGCTCTCTTCGCACTCTACAACCGCCACGGGAACGGCGACAACTTTTGGTGTCGTAACGGGGCCCATCAGCCGTTAGATCGACTCTCTCATCGCGATCTACGAATGGCACGGGAACGGTGAAATCTTTTAGTGTCGTAATGAGGCCCACAATCTGTCAGATCAAAGCTCTCTTCCCCCTCTACAACTGCCACGAAACCGTGACAATTTTTTGTTTCGTAACGGGCCCCATTAGCTGTTAGATCGAAGCTCTCTTCGCAATCTACAATGGCCAAAGGAACGCTCAAAATTTTGTTTTGTAAGGGCGCCTATCAACCGATAGATCTAATCTCTATTTGCGCTCGACAACCGCAACGGGAACGGCGACATCTTTTGGTGGTGTAACGGTGCCCATCATCCGTCATATCGAAGCTCTTTTCATGCTCTACAACTGCCACGTGAACGGGGACATCCTTTGGTGTCGTAACGGGGCCGGCCCATCAGATGTTATATCGAAGCTCTCTTCGCGCCCTACTACCGACACTGGAATGGCAACAACGTTTGGTGTTGAAATGAGGCCCATCAGCAGTTAGATCGAAGCTTTCTTCGCACTCTACAACCGCCCCGGGAAGGGCGA
>NW_010365529.1:0-662 GCF_000414095.1 Morus notabilis
AACTGGCAGCCACTGGTTCAGCCAAACGAGACCTTTAGAGGCTGAATCTTGATTTTTTATAAAAATGACAATTTTAGTTTTCGATGAGACGAAGAACTTTGATGAAGAACAAATTTTTAAAATCCAATCCTAAGATGTAGTAAAATGTAGATTTCCGAAATGGCACAGTTTTGGACTAAAACAGTTTCAAGAAAAAAAATAACAGCCATTGTTTTCAGCCAAACGAAGCCTTTAGAGGCTGAATTTCAACTTTCTCTAAAAACGGGAATTTAAGAGCTCGATGAGATGAAAAATTGTCACGAAGAATAAATTTTTGAAATCCGACTCTAAGATGCACTAAAATGCATATTTCAGAAACTGCACAGTTTTAACGAAACAAAACTAACATAGTGTTGGTTTTAACAAAAAGTGATCAATGAACCCGAGATGTGGTTTCAGTAAAATATTATGGTATTAAACCTCACTTTAACAGAAGTATTCATAAAGAAAATTTTAAAGAAAAATGCTTTCTTTAAAGAACATAGTGGGTTATCGAGCAAATTATCCCTACGGGCACCTACGAGCCCAACACGATAGGTCCATAGGATTTCGAGGATTTGATGTGGGTCCAATACCCGCATTGATTTAAGAGACTCTATTTGAGTTTAAATTTCAGCGGCCTA
>NW_010365530.1:0-768 GCF_000414095.1 Morus notabilis
TGTGTCTGTCAGTCAGATAACAAGTTCTCTTAATTGTCGTGTTATTTTTAACTCTTCTCGGTGTGAGTTTCAGGACATGATCTCGGGGAGGACGATTGGCAGTGCTAGAGAAAGTGGAGGTCTCTATTTCCTTGAAGATGGAACCGAATCAGGACACCTAGTTACAAACTCTTGTTTCAACTCTATTTCCGTTTCTAATAATGTTATGATTTGGCATTATAGATTAGGGCATCCTAGTTTTTATTACTTAAAACATTTGTTACCTGATTTATTTAGAAATAAAAGTCCATCTTCTTTTAAATGTGAGATTTGTGAACTAGCTAAGCATCATCGTTCTTCCTTTCCCGCTAGACCATATCAAGCAACAAAACCGTTTTTATTAATTTATAGTGATGTTTGGG
Organism: Morus notabilis; assembly: GCF_000414095.1. Classification (NCBI taxonomy): domain Eukaryota; kingdom Viridiplantae; phylum Streptophyta; class Magnoliopsida; order Rosales; family Moraceae; genus Morus; species Morus notabilis. Next base: position 402 of record NW_010365530.1, read on the forward strand.
GGCCATCTCGAGCCTCAACAATGTATGAAAAAAAATGGTCTGTTAGCTTTATAGATGATCACACACGACTCACTTAGGTATATTTATTAAGAGACAAGTCTGAAGTAAAAGAGATATTTCAGGTATTCTATACAATGATTGAAACACAATTTCAAGAGAAAATAAAAGTGTTTAGCAGTGATAATGGCAGAGAATACTTTAATGAAATATTGGGAGGATATTTTTCAGACAATGGCATAATACATCAAAGTTCGTGTTCAGATACACCCCAACAGAATGGCATGGCAGAAAGAAAAAATAAACACCTCCTAGCAGTCGCGAGAGCATTATTATTTACTAATGGTGTTCCTAAGTACCTTTGGGGAGA
>NW_010365531.1:0-794 GCF_000414095.1 Morus notabilis
TAGCAAACTGCTCGACAATTTGACCATCAAAGTTACAGGGGAGTCTTTTTCGTCCCTGAAGATCCAGTCGTTGCTTTCTTCAGATCCCTCTCCTTTAGATCCCGAGGCCTCTTGATATTCATCTTTGGGATCATGTCTACACAAAAGAGAGAAATGTTAGCTCGACAAGAGGACACTACAAAATTTTGGTGAAATTACAAGACAAAGAAGGTGGACCTTTACGATCCATATGATGGGCCACTAAGTCAACCATGTTCAAATGTTGTTGAGACTGATGGGGTTGTCCGTGCTCCTCCTTGACCATAACCATTGGGGTAGCGATCGGCTTATGCCCTACCCATAGTAGATTCTCCGAGCTAGCAAGCCTATTGAATGTCCTATCACTCTCAGGCACAGGGAGGGCAATCTCAATGTTATGCTTCTTCTGGTTAGTGAGCTCAAGCCGGACATGGTGTTAGACTACAAACAAGAAATTCGAGCAAGTTAAGAAGGCAATAAGAGATAATCTGACTAAGCCACTTGTATGCCCGTTCAAAGCTTGTACATGGGTTCTCAACCTGTAAAAGTGTCTTGCATAGGGCCCTTCTATGATCACAGGAAGATAGAAGATTATTTATAACTAGCTTCTTCCCAAACCTCAAATTATATAAGGTTATTTATAACTAGCTTCTTCCTAAACCTCAAATTAGTTAAGTAGTAGTAAAAAGCATAAGAGATCGAGTTCAAGGTGTAGAAAAGGAGAAACTCATCTGCATCAAGCTCAATTTACACATGAATCTTCAATAAGATATGTC
>NW_010365532.1:0-548 GCF_000414095.1 Morus notabilis
CAGCCGTTAGATCAAAGCTCCGTTCACGCCCTACAACCACCAAGGGAACGGCAACAACAGTTGGCGTCATAACGGGGCCCATCAACCGTTAGATCGAAGCTCTCATCGTGCTCTACCGCCGCCAGGGGAACGGTGACAAGTTTTGGTGTCGTAACGGGGCCCTTCAGCCGTGAGATCGAAGCTCTCTTCCCGATCAACGAATGGCACGGGAACGGCGACAAATTTTGGTGTCGTAATGGGACAAAGTTTTGCCGTTCCCGTGGCAGTTGTAGATCACGAAGAGAGCTTCGATCAAACCGCGGATGGGCCCCATTTCAACACCAAAAGTTATTGCCGTTCCCGTGGCAGTTGTAGGGCGCGAAGAGAGCTTCGATCTAACGCCCGATGCGCCCCGTTAGGACACCAAAAGTTTTCACCGAACACGTGGCAATTGTAGATCGCGAAGAGAGATTCGATCTAACAATTGATGGGCCCCATTACGACACGAAAAGTTGTGGTCGTTCCCGTGGCATTCGTAGATCGCGAAGAGAGCTTCTTCGATCTAACGG
>NW_010365533.1:0-707 GCF_000414095.1 Morus notabilis
CTTGCGGCCTTCACCTCTCTACCGGACACACTCATGACCCTCTAGTTGAACTTTTCCTTTGCCTCTCTTGTGTACTCCTTCTGTGTGCGGCGAGAGGTACCGCCGATATATGGCCCTCCAAAAATCATCCTTATCACGCCGACAGGTTCGGGAGGATGGTCTTGTCTTTAGTCCTCTCGTCGGTCATTGTTCCTCCGTTTTTTGTTGCCCTGTCGGTCGGCTCAGTATTCACTGAGCCTCCCTTCCTAGATCAGCCTCTCAATTTCATCTCTTCGATCAAAACATTCGGTGGTGGTGTGTCCGCTCTCACCGTGAAATCTGCAATACTTGCTTTGGTTTCTCCACGCTGCGTCAGACTTCAGCGGTGGTGGGTGACGCAGTACCTGGAGGTGATTGATCTTGTGATAGACATCCTCGATCCTCATGGTTAAAGGGGTGTAGGCATTATATCTTTGCAGCTTGGGTCGCTTGGTATCCCCTTACCCCGTCGAGGCATTGCTGCCCCTGTTGTTTGAGGCTGGATTATACATTTGCTCCGTTTGCACCTGGGGATTACCTCGGCACTTTTTGCCGTTATTTTGATGGCTCAGTTGTCCTGCTTCTTCTTTGGTGGGGAAATGCACCCCGTTTGCGTCCACCTCGAAAAACGTTATCTCAACCTCTTCATATCTTACGGCCTTCACCTCTCTACTGGACACACTCATGAC
>NW_010365534.1:0-744 GCF_000414095.1 Morus notabilis
CGCAATAGTGTTGCGACCCTAGGCCAAAGTTCTGGGCTTCGGCCCAGAAATGAGAAAAAAAGGGGACACATGCCACTTTAGGCCCGTGACAGAAAAGAGAAGCACAAGCCCAAGGGCCTGTGCATTAGAACTAAGGGCCGCTGTTTATTACCTGCAGCTATAAGGGAAATAATTGCTAATTTTGGGCAATTATGGGTTTGCTTTAAACCCAATTTTAGAGATTTTGGGCAATTTTTTTTAACCCATTAAGAAATTAAGTGCAAATTAATTAAGGATTCAATTGAATAAAATAAAATTCCGGTTCTTTATTTTGTTTTATTTGATTATTATTGCACTTAATTGTCTTGTATTTTGAAATAAATTGATTGAAATAATACTGTTGCCAAAGTAACCTCTATTGTGGATGTTGATTTATTTTAAAATATAAAGATGAGTATACCTATTATTTATGAGAATAATGATCGGCCCAAAGGAAGGTTATTATTTGGCCGAATAATGGGTATACCTGTGGTAATAAATATGTGACAATTATAAAGCTCTCCATGTGAGCAATAGTCGGCCCAAAGGAAGGCTATTGTTTGACAGGATTTATTGTCAATATTTGATTACTGCGCAGAGAGTACCACTTACAAGCTGATGTTTTTGGTCTAAAGACTGAATATCAGTGTTGTGCAGGCTGATGCCTTTGCTAAGACGTAGCCTTTCATTTTAAGTGGGGCATGTCTAAATTTACGTAAATTTCCA
>NW_010365535.1:0-1029 GCF_000414095.1 Morus notabilis
TGTATGGATGCCACGTGGCAACCATTTGGGCCCGTATACATGTCCAATTGCATCTTGACACGTGCGTGTGGGGAAGCGGACTAGCGGAGGGCTTTTCTCTGTATGTTGCCCTCGGATCGAAATGATGGCGTGAGTGGTAGGGATGAAAAAACTATCGGTGCGTTTGGAATTCATTTCAAAATAATTTTTTTATATGAAAATAAAAATAAAAATATTTTTAATATTAGATAAAAATTAATTTTAAAAATGTGTTTGATAATTTTATTAAGAGATTATTTTTAGTATAAAAAATTCATTAGTGTCTCTCTCTGCTCGACAGAGGAGAAAACGAAAATAAAAAATAAAAAATGATTAAGACTGTGTTTGGAATTGATCCCGTTTTTATTTTTCACGTTTTTTGAGAAAAAAATGAAAACATTTTTAAAATGGCATTTGGCTCAATAAAGACAAAAAACAGAAATGAAAATGATTTTTTAGTTTAGTGTAAAATGAGAGAGAAATGAAAAACGACTTTTAGTCGTTTTTTATTTTTTATTTTCGTTTTCTCCTTTCTTGAGCAGAGAGAGGGAGAGAAAGAGATACATTAATGAGTTTTTTACACTAAAAATAATCTCTTGATAATATTACCAAACACATTTTTAAAAATGATTTCTGTCTGAGATTGAAAACGTTTTTATTTTCATTTTCATACAAAAAACAAAAAAATCATTTTAGAATGAGTTCCAAACATGCCTTAAAAGTCATTTTTTATTTCTATCTCATTTTATACTAAATCAACAAATTATTTTTCTTTCCATTTTTTGTCTTTATTGTGCCAAACGCCGTTTTGGAGACGTTTTTTTTCTTTCTCAAAAAACGTAAAAAACAAAAATGAGATCAATTCCAAACACGGCTGACATTTTTACTGAAATGAAAACGATTCCAACACGGCGTTTGGCACAATTAAAGACAAAAAAATAGAAATGAAAACGATTTTTTATTTTAGTGTAAAATGTGAGATAAATAAAAAATGACTTTTAGTCATTTTTT
>NW_010365536.1:0-4362 GCF_000414095.1 Morus notabilis
ATTTGAAATCCATCGAGGGTATTGGACCTCCCTGATGAAGCCATTTTTTATTAACTTATCAACCTCCTCTCCTAAAGCGTTGTACCTTTCTAGATTCATTGGTCGACGCTTCTGGCGCTTCGGCGGGTATGAGGGATCGACGTTCAAATAGTTACACATAACTTTAGGGTCGATCCCTTCCTTGTCACTATGTGTCCATTCAAACACATCTAAGTTCTCCTTTAAGAACCTTCCCAGTTCTTCCGTCAGTGTAGAGAGCACATCTGAACCGATTTTCAATGCCCTTATCGATTCCCTCTCATCCACTGGCAGCTTTTCAAGTTGTTCCACCAGTTGTGACCCTGTGATCTCGTCTTTTACTCGCAGGTCCATATCCTCATCGACTGGTTCTTTGGGTAACCATTCCAATCTCGAGCCTTTTGGGGTCGTCCTATATGCGTACCGCATCAGAACATGCAATCCTTGACTCGTATTGGTTGCTCTTCATTTCGCCCAAACCGTTCGACATTGGGGATTTGACTTTCTAGTGGTAAATTGAGGTGATGGCCTTTAGGGCTTGGAGAGTTGGTCGCCCTATCACTGCGTTGTATTGCGATGCGATGCTCCTGGTATTGCCACAAAATTAGCCATCACGGTAGCCTGCAGTGGTTTATCGCCCGTGTGATGGGTAGTTTGATCATCCCTTACGGAATAACTGAATCACCAGTGAAACCATATAGCAGTCGAACCGTCTTCTCAAGCTGCTCCTTGGGAATTCCCATCTTGGCCAGGCAATCTGAGTATAAAATATCTACAGAGCTGCCATTATCGACAAGGATCCGACAGACTGTGTGGTTCCTAATCATTGCTTCCACCACCAGTGCGTCGTTATGAGGGAAGTGTACCCCACTGGCATCCTCTTCATTAAAGGTTATCTCTGATTCTGGCATCCTTGGTGCTTTCGATGATCTGGTGGATGAGAGATTCCAAAATCTCTCTTGATAAACCTGCCTGGTCTCGTGAGTGTAATTCTTTTGGGATCTTCGTGAATCCCCTCTGATGTACGGGCCTCCTTAGATCATCCGTATTATCCTGACAGGCTCGCAGTCATTATTGCGCCAACCATCATCCCGTCAACGGTTATCTTCCCTTTGCCCATGGTTTCCTTGTTTAGCTCGGAACTCTTGGAGTCTACCTTCTCAGATCAACCGCTCAATCACATCTTTTAGATCCGTGCAGTCATTTGTGTTGTGTCTAACCTCATCGTGAAACCGGCAGTACTTATTTTGATTCTGCCTGCTGGGGTCTGATTTTATGGGCGGTGGTCGGTGGAGCATGTTGCCTTTAACGATCTGATTGAACACTTCTTCAACCCCAACCGTCAATTCATGGTAAGAGTCGTGCCTTTCGAAAGGGTGAGGCTTTTGATTCTCCTCATGCCTCTGCTTAGTTTGGGGTAAAGGTTTCTTGTTTTTTTCCATTTCCGTTGCCTCACCGCTTCTGGTTGTCCTGCTTCCCCGAGGTTGACCCTTGTTCAACTCTTTTGTTTCTATTCGATCTGTGCTCGGGATCATTTGCCTTGGCCTCTTCCGCATTTATGGACCCTTGTGCCCTTGCCAAGAACTCTCTGTAAGTTGTCGATGGTTTGTGATTAAGGTCACGCTTAAACACCGAGTTCTTCTTCATGCTAGATAATGCCCCCATCAGCACCTCTCAGTCGGTCATATCTGTCGTGGCGGCGGCCGCTTCTCCAAACTTAGCCAACCACTCATTTAGTGACTCATTCGGCCTTTGGAAGACCATAGTCAAGTTCTGCTTCAGGGGAATGTACTTTTTCACCCTGATGAACTGCAGGGACAAACCCCTTTAGTTCATCCTAATTAGAAATCGAATTTGGTTTCAGCGTCCTGAACCATTGGCGTGTTGAATTAGTCAGATAGTTACGAAATGCTCGGCACATTATTTCCTTAGACTAACAGTGGAGTAACATATGTCCCGTATACAACTCTAAATGGTCGTCAAGGTCCCCCCTTCCGTCATATGGAGTGATTGACAGTGCCTTGTACCTGTCGGGAAGTGGCGAAACCATTATCTCTACAGTATACGGGTGGTCATGGACTCTGTCCAGGGCGATGTCGACATTGACCACTTCAGCTACCCGCCTTAAATTCTTTTGCAGGTGGCTCACCTGACTTTTCACGTCTTTCTTTAAGCTGGCAACATCACCAGTGAGCTTTTCCTCTAAGCTTGCCATACGCTTCATAATTACTTTGGCCTCTGCCATCGAGATCGCAGAGTCGACCCCTTTTGAGGCTTCTGCTCTTCTAGAATTCAGCATGTTTTTAAGATCGTGGCCCTTTTGCACCAACCTTAAGTCTTTCGGGGCATTATTATCCTGGTTTCCTCTAAGTGGCGCCCTGGGGGGCAACTCTAGGACCTTTGTGGCCTCCTTTTCTTGGGCTCAACGCCTGGCGGCCCGCTGTCTGCTTCATAAGGATTTGGAGGGTCGAGGTCTCGGGTTATCCTCCTTGTGTTCTTACTCTCCCCAATCCTTTCCGGTGCACCACGCTAGTCACCAGCGTTCTGGATCCCAGTGGCGGTGGCGCGCGGCGTTCTCAGGGGGCGTCTTCAAGAGGAAGCATGGAACTTCTCCCATCCATTTGCTCAATGGTGGCCATTAGGCTGCGAACCAAGTCGATCAACGCGTTTAGCTGGGCCTGCATTTGCATTAGGTCTGGCTGAGGCACACTCGGGGTCCGGGCTTCGTCCCTTGCCGGGGTTGGTTCCCCTGGTCGGGCTGATTTTTGCCCCCCCCTCCGTCAGTGTTGCTGGCTTGGAGTGGGGCGTTTTCCTCTGATTGGTTGTCTTGGTTTACAGCGTTACTCCTTGTTCTTCTTGAAGGCATGATTGTTGATGAGCTCTTGGTAGACAGGAATTCTTCACACACACGAACCGAAGATTCTAGGTTCGATCCCCAGCGGAGTCGTCAATTGTTGACGGTGGAATTTTCTCAACAGAGATATACCTAGTTACCGTCTAGTAATTGGTTAGGTTACTAACCAAATCACGTTTAAATAACCACTTTATGTTCGATTAAGTTCAATTAGCAAAGTGCAATTGTATGTGTATGAGCATTTGTGGGTTTTTCGGAATATGAATGAAACGTAAGGAAATGAAAAGAACACCATAAATTATAGTGGTTCACTCTCAATGCAAGAGCTACATCCAGTTTGAGAAATTTCTCTCATTTTTCCTTCTTGTTCTCTTTTTCGATTACAAGGGATCAGTTCTCTCAAATGTCCCCTTTTCTCTTTCTGGGGCATTGCCCTTTTTATATCTCACAGATTATATTTTGGAGAAAACCGAGGCAACTGGTTGCCCTACAGTTGTTCTCGAGTAACCTATTATCCTACTCAGCTAGACTGTAGTTATTCAGTACTTTTCTGTCCGTTCACCTACCTACTCTGCCCAAAATTGCGGCATTGTGACTTCCCCGTGACTTCATATTGGTCTATTTTGGGCGGCCAACAGGCTGGTATTTATTTTTCTCTTTCTGGGGCATTGCCCTTTTTATATCTCACAGATTACATTTTGGAGAAAACCGAGGCAACTGGTTGCCCTACAGTTGTTCTCGAGTAACCTATTATCCTACTCAGCTAGACTGTAGTTATTCAGTACTTTTCTGTCCGTTCACCTACCTACTCTGCCCAAAATTGCGGCATTGTGACTTCCCCGTGACTTCATATTGGTCTATTTTGGGCGGCCAACAGGCTGGTATTTATTTTTCTAGCCAATGATGTTATTTATATCCGCACGTAACCTAAGGGTTTATCCTCTGTTGCCTCTGGGGGTCTTGTCAAGATTTGGGTCAGATAACTGAACACGCTGCCCTCTCCACTTTCACTGGGCCTGGGTAGCAAGTCCAGCTAGAGCCTTCGTTTGCATCGTCGGTCTACAGGATTTGGAACCATCTCCGTCTTAACCGCTTGATCGGTCGACTACCATCGTGGATGCTGCACATTACAAGCTTGCTGTTCTTGAGCGCTTCTTCAAGGATTGTCTTGAAGGAACTTGGGACAGTCCGTCTCTCTCTCATTACCACAAACACTCATATTTAAAACAGTTGAACCCCAATCAATTGGAAAGCTGACCCTTCGACCGTTAGCGTCTGTTTACCGTCTGACGTGGCAAGACAGTGACCACGTGGAGCTCATTTATTGCCTAACGTGACAAGGCAGTAGCCACGTGGAGCCTATTTATTAGCTAACGTGCCAGGGTAGATTTTTTCTCCACAACAGCTATTTCAGAGTAGCTACGATCATCCAAACAACGTCGAGAATCTTTACACTCTATTTTCTATAAAAATATCATTTCCATCATGCA
>NW_010365537.1:0-241 GCF_000414095.1 Morus notabilis
ACCTGGTTTACCGCCAGATCGAGAGATTGAATTCTGTATTGACTTGGTCTCAGGAACGGTACCTATTTCTATTCCTCCATACCGGATGGCTCCGGTGGAGATGAAAGAATTAAGAACGCAACTTGAGGAGTTGGCAGAAAAGGGATATATCCGAAATAGTACTTCCCCTTGGGGTGCACCGGTGCTATTTGTGAAGAAGCACGACGGATCTCTTCGGTTGTGCATTGACTATCGTCAATTG
>NW_010365537.1:677-872 GCF_000414095.1 Morus notabilis
CGTGGACCCATCCAAGATTGAGACTGTGTTACAGTGGGAAAGGCCGAAGAATGTGGCAGAGATTTGAAGCTTTCTCGGACTCGCGGGGTATTACCGGCATTTTGTAAAGGATTTCTCGAGTATCACTGCACCGATGACTCGGTTAGCCGAGAAAGAAGTCAGATTCGAGTGGGATGCTGAATGTGAACATGCCTT
>NW_010365538.1:0-143 GCF_000414095.1 Morus notabilis
CAGCCATTAGATCAATGCTCTCATCGCGATCTATGACTACCCCGAGAACGGTGAAAAGTTTTGCTGTCGTAGCGGGGCCCATAATCCGTCAGATCGAGGCTCTCTTCGCACTCTACAACCGCCATGGGAACGGCGACATCTTT
>NW_010365538.1:223-518 GCF_000414095.1 Morus notabilis
TGTCCTAACGGGGCCCATCGGGCGTTAGATCGAAGCTCTCTTCGCGCCCTACAACCGCCATGGGACCGGCGACAACTTTTGGTGTTGAAATGGGGCCCATCAGCGGTTTGATCGAAGCTCTCTTAGTGATCTACAGCTGCCATGGGAAGGCGAACCTTTTGGTGTCGTAACGGGGCCCATCAGCCATTAGATCGACTCTCTCATCACGATCTACAAATGGCACGGGATTGGTGAAATCTTTTGGTCTCGTAACGTGGCCCACAATCCGTCAGATCAAAGCTCTCTTCCCCCTCTA
>NW_010365539.1:0-620 GCF_000414095.1 Morus notabilis
AGGGAAGGGATAGATAAAAGGAGGGAGACGGATGAAAGAAGAGAGGTGGGAGGAAATCACAATTTCATTGGTTGGATAGACGAGAGGAGAGGAGAGAGATGGACGAAGAGGTTCTTTCTTTCATTGGGCAATCCTTTTCCTTAATGGAAGGATTCGTCAATTCCTTAAATTTTTAATTAAAAGTCTATTTTATCTTCCAAAAAAATTATTATCAAATATAAATAATTAAACAACCAACAATCATTCATCATTTTAATTCTCTTTTTTTAATACTAAATAATATAAAAAAATTATCATAATCATCTTCATTCTTCATATTCCTCATCTATCTAACTCTTTGTATCATTCATATTCTCCATTCATCTTATCAAACATTACTCACATAAATAGTAACTTTTAAAACTATTTGAAATAAATAATAATTTATTGTATAAATGATTCATTTATAATTAGTAAAAAATAATTTATGTGGTAAAAGATTCTTTATTTATGTGGATTTTTTTACCAATCATAAAAAGAAAATTTTATGTGACAATTTTTTTTTCAAGTTATAAATGAAACATTTACAAAGAAAACTACTGTTTATTTCAAATAATTTTGAAATCTATATGTACTTCATT
>NW_010365540.1:0-830 GCF_000414095.1 Morus notabilis
AATACGACAAGAAGAAAATAGGAGAAGAATCATGTTGAACAGCACAGCATCAACTCCAGAACCTGAGAATTCTGCTCTAGTCTCCCGCAACTCAGGAGGATCCGACATAGAAGGTGAACGGAAAAAACGCCCGTGGTGTGATCATTGTCGGAAACCATGGCACACTAAGGAGACATGCTGAAAACTTCATGGAAAACCAGCAAATCTCAAGAAAAAACCAGAGGGGAATGGCAGGGCGTTCAAGACTACTACGGAAGACTCTCAAGAGCAGTCCACTGACTCGGAAGTGTTACCTTTCACTAAGGAACAATTAGAACATCTATATAAACTCTTTAAATCTCCACAATTTACTGTCAATCCTTCATGCTCACTTGCAACCCAAGGTAATTCGTATGTCACAGCCCTTTCTAGTCTAGGTTCTTTCTCTTCTAGTCCATGGATTATAGACTCTGGAGCAACAGATCATATGACAAACTGCTCACATCTCTTCTCGTCCTATAGTCCTTGTGCAGGTAACAGGAAAATTAAAATTGCTGATGGATCTTTTTCGGCAATAGCCGGGATTGATTCAATCAAAGTTTCCTCTCTCATAACTCTTAATAATGTGCTTCATGTCCCAAAATTGTCATGTAACCTCTTATCTATTAGTAAGATAACACAAGATCTTAAGTGTCAAGCTAATTTTTATCCAACTCATTGTGAGTTTCAGGAACTAGCCTCGGGGAGGATGATTGGCAACGCTAGGGAAAATGGAGGACTCTACTTTTTTGAAGAAGGACCCACTCCGAGTAAACCAGTCCAAAGTTCATGTTTTGAAGCTATGTCTCTTT
>NW_010365541.1:0-809 GCF_000414095.1 Morus notabilis
CACGTGTCGAAGCTTGGTTGGAGGAAAGGAACAGATCTGCCAGGTGTCACGCGCGGAGTGGGCGGAAGGAGCTAGCGTTGGGCAGTGAGGGAGACAGCTGTCGTGCGCAGAGGAGAAACGCAGGCTGGCTTGTGCAGCGCGGGACCCACGCGAGAACGGGATGGGCGCGATAATGATCACGCGTGAATAGGTCGCGCTCTAATGGCCAGGCGGTGCGGGTGACGCGCGCGAGGAAAAGTGTGGAAACGTGGGAAAGCTGGGCGGTGGGACCCACGAAGCTGATGCAACTTGGCCGGCTCAGCTAGCTTGGCGTGGCTCTCCCTCTCTTTAATCGACTTGTATGGCTCGACTGAAAAGCTAAGCTCTGGGTGGTTGAAAACATGGCTTTCATGGCTTATTTTTATGTAGCTTTTTACACTACTTTTTATCTGTAAATAATTAAACAAAAATTAGACAATTTCTAATTAAAAATATTATGAATAAAAATAGTGGAATTGTTTAATTAAAGCTTAAATATTTTAATATTATATAAATTAAAAGCAGTATTTAAGATGCATTTTCATACACTAATCATGATTCTACCATTTCAGTCTATTTTTTAAAAGATGGGATTCTAAAAAAGAAATGATTTGGAATAAAAAAAAACAAAAAGCATAACCTAATAAAAGAATCACCTAGAATCGATAGAAAAAATAAATAAATCTGGACTGCAAAAAAACTAGCATTTCATGTCCGTAAGAAAAAAAAAATCAGGATACCAGATAATATTTTTTAAATAACAGGATATTTTAATAAAATTTTCGGAATAT
>NW_010365542.1:0-554 GCF_000414095.1 Morus notabilis
AGTCTCGCAGCAGTCAAAGAAATCCAGTCTGACCCTAGTGCTCTTGCTGTCCGCAGCCACTCACGCTATGCTGGTGACAATCGAACGAGGAAAGGCCGCCCTTGGTGTGATCATTGTCGAAAGCCTGGGCATCTCAAGGAAACCTGCTGGCAGATACATGGGAAACCGTCTGACTGGAAACCCAATCGAGACCGTGAAGTAAAAGGGAATGCAGCCTTTAGTGATACCTCACAATTCAGCAATTCTGTCTTCAGCAATTCCGTCCCTTTCTCAAAGGAACAACTCGATGTGCTCCAACAACTCATATAGAGGGCAAATATCAACAACACACCTGAGAACAAGAATAACACCAACATCTCAGCAATGCATGCCTCAACATCTCCTCATTCCGCTTGGGTAGTGGACTCGGGTGCATCTGAGCACATGACAGGTGACATATCATTTTTCTCAACGTTTTCACTATGTAACAGCCATCAAACAATGCGTATAGCCAACGGTACACGCGCCAAAGTGGTCGGAACAGGAACCATCCATCTCTCAAATACTCTCATTCT
>NW_010365543.1:0-3551 GCF_000414095.1 Morus notabilis
AAGCCTAAAGTAACCGATCCAATTCGCATCTATGCGTATTAGATTGGATTGATTAATGTGTTAAGTGCAAATTGGATTGGGATGCAAACTTGTCAAAACTGCACCCCACCTATGCAGATCGGATTGGTTTAAGTCAAAAAGTGAGAACTGGATTGCATGGAAACGTGTTTGTAATATTATTAATTTATGTAATAAGATGGTTAATTTTTTGAAGTACTTGACATTTCAAGTTTAAAATATAATTATATAAAGTTAAAATTTGAGATATAATTAATTTTATGTGATATTATATTAAACTACAGAAGAAGGCAAATGAACAAAAACATTTGCAATATATACAGATGAGTTTTCATTGGTTGCATTTCCATAAATGGTATTAAATATAAAAGTTTAATAACGTGATATAATAAGAATCTAATTAATATATACACATACATATACACATATATTTTGTGTTAAAGTATAATAGAGGGCATTTGACAGCTCCATCACTGTTTGCAAAACCTTGATGCATTACACACTAATAGGTAAGGAGATAGAAGTGCATAGATTCATTTATTTATATGCCAAGATAATATGATGATAATTATTAAAAAAAAATTAAGTACGATGATAATTGATGATATATTACAGTTGTTGGTTAAGATTCTTATTTACATAGACAACTGTATCCGTTGATGCAAAGGAAATGCCAACTTCAATTAATCATAGTCGTAGAACAGTTTAAGTCTAGCACATGGGTTGACTAGGTTTAATTAGGAATTCTGAAGCCTGATTTTTAGGCTAAAGATCTGGAAAACTTTCTATGATAGCTGATATTGATCTACCAAATATTACAATTAATCACGAAACCATTCTATCATCGATGATATATTAAATATTAATGTACTCTATAGAATATGCATTATATGGGTCCCATAATACATAATAGTGTGATACAAATGTTGGTCCATTAAGATACCTCCAATAAAGAAGTGTTGACATTTTTAGTTAATTTTTAACTTCATGGCATGTCATGTATTGAAAAGTATTGTCTTGGTTCTACTTTAAATTTTAAAGCCTTGGCTAGTTAACTTTTACTTCATGATCGGCCGTTTTTCTTTAAGGTTTTAAGATGTTATTTTATCTGAATATACAGAATAAGTGTTTGTTTGAGTTTCTTAGAAAGCAAGTTATCTCTTTGCTGTCAGGATTATTGGAGAATACCAGCATGTAGAAGATTGGAACTCCAAATTTTCCATCTATTCAATTTCCAACTTCTAGTGAAAAACACATCTTAAATTGATTAAAAACTATGAATACTAAGCCAACAAACCAAATCTCAAGCTAATGATAATGTTGGACATCATTACAATTCCCCTTTCCTTTCTGACCTTGTTCCTCTCCATATCCATCTACATCCTTTTCTCCTACAATTCTAGGCCACACAAAAGGACACCATGCCCGCAATCTTACCCCGTAATCGGAAACCTTGTAGGTTTCCTCCGTAACCACCGCCGCTTCCATGATTGGGTTGCTGACATGCTTTCTGAGACCCCATCATTGACTCTCCAAGTCAACGGTTTCCTCAACCTCTCCCATGGAATTGCCACAGCCAATCCCCTCAATGTTGAGCACCTCCTCCTCTCCAACTCCCCGAACTACGTCAAAGGCTCTCGCTTTTACAACGTCCTCCACGAGCTCCTTGGCGATGGGATCTTCAATGTTGACGGGCAACTCTGGACCATCCAACGCAAGATAGCCAGCCATGAGTTCAATACCAAATCACTCAAGTACTTCATCACCGAAACCGTCGCATCTGAAATCTCAACACGCCTAATTCCTCTCCTGTCCAAGGCGTGTGATGATAACATAGTTATTGATCTACAAGACGTGTTACAAAAGTTTGGTTTTGACAACATATGTAATGTGGCTTTCGGTGTGGATCCTGCTTGCTTGAGTTCAGATCAGAAAAGTCATCAAAACATGGAAAGCTTGAGCTTTGCCAAAGCTTTTGATGAGGCTGTTGGGATTTGTTCATCAAGGTTTATGACTCCTCTGCCTCTTGTGTGGAAGGCTAAGCGATTCCTCAACATTGGATCAGAAAAACGACTCAAGGAAATGCTAAAAGTCATCAACACTTATGCCATGGATATTATAAGGTCCAAAGAGGTAAAATTGAGCATTAATTGTGATCAACAAGTGCCTAAAGATCAAGACTTATTATCAAGATTCATGACCTCACTTTCGAACATGGAGTTTCAAGACAAAGAGCAAAAGAGAAAGTTCCTTAAAGACATAGTCATTAGCTTCATTCTCGCCGGCAAAGACTCCACATCCACTGCACTAACTTGGTTCTTCTGGTTGATCTCTGCTCATCCACGGTCTGCCAACTTGATACACAAAGAGTTGTTGGAGGTGGCAAAGACGTCGCCCACACAAAGCTCATCGAGAACTTTCGGCTATGATGAGCTGAAGAAGCTGCACTATCTTCACGCGGCTCTATCAGAGGCCTTGAGATTGTTCCCTCCTGTCCCAATCAATTCGAGACTAGTAGTGTCGGATGATGTTTTGCCGGACGGGACACAAGTAAGAAAAGGGTGGTTTGCTGATTACTCTGCCTATGCAATGGGGAGGATGGAGGAGCTGTGGGGCCAGGACTGGAGGGAGTTCAAGCCCGAGAGATGGTTGGATGCTGATCATGGGGTGTTTCAGCCATTGGGTCCGTTCCGTTTCCCGGTGTTTCACGGTGGGCCGAGGATGTGTCTTGGGAAAGATATGGCTTATGTTCAGGTGAAGTCAGTTGCAGCAGCTGTGATGTGGGAGTTTGAGGTCATTGCTCTTGATGGTGGTGGCTGTACTGAGAATTTGATTAACCCACCTTATACATTGTCCTTATTGCTTAAAATGAAGGGCGGATTTCTTGTTAGGCTGAAGAGAAGAAAGCAACAATCTAATACATAAACTTAGCTGAATATTGATTGCAGCGCACATGACTTGGGCAACAAGAAAACCAAAAACAAAAAAACAAAAAAGATCGTCATTTGAAGGTATTGGATCTGAATCTGTAATATAGTAGCTTCTTATGTTGTGCTAATGACTGATATGTGTCGTTCATTAGTTTAGTAGTTGAACGCGACTTTGACTAACGGTGACCGTATCAATTGAGTCCAACTTATCATACTTATTTTCTTGGTTTGATCCTTTCATTCTTAAAACTTTTTTTCTTTGACAATTTAATTCTTGAATTTATAAAGAGTAGCAAGTATTTCTAATCGTTAACAATAGTAAAATCTCACAAAAGAGTGGCGAGTAATTTGAATCGCCCACAATTTTAGGGAATTTAGTGACTAATTGAGGGACTAAATTGCTGGGAATAAATTTTAAGCGACAAAATTTCCGAACTATAGAAGTTGAGGGGCACAAGTGCTAAAACATTATAACTACCGTCAAACTTTCATTAAAATCCATGAAAAAAAGGGTAAGTCGACTCCACTGGGGATCGAACCAGAATCTCTGGTTCCGTAGACCAGCGCCTTATCCATTGGGCCATGGAGTCTTGTCTGCATTTA
>NW_010365543.1:3906-7461 GCF_000414095.1 Morus notabilis
ATATATATATATATATATAATGGTTCAAAATGTCTCTTCCGTCTAAATTCATTTATATACCTAATGGAACCGTTCACGTGGCATGTCATTAAATGTTAACTAAATGTATTAAATTTAAATCATATTTTTAAAGGGCATATTTAAAAATCATGAGCAATTATGAAAATACTCTTTTTTTTTTCCTTCTTTTTTCTCTTTTCAGGGCAAAACATCATTTCCCTCAGAAAAGCAATATTTGATTCCGAAGGAAAGTATTACATTCTGTAGGACGCCATTTTATTGCATTAAACAAAATTTACTCACGTGAACTTCGTAATAATACAGTGAGACTCAGTCATCTACCAATTTCTGCGCAAGTTTAGAAGACCTAATTTGCAGAAAGGAAAAAAAAAAGAAGAAGAAGAAAAAGAAGAATAAGGAGCGTGTAATAGTCTCGTTAATAAAAGTGCAGGTTCATTCTAAAACTTAAACCATGATTCTGATTCTACTCATAAAAAATTTAAATTCAAAGAGTTCCTGCAAATAAATTCTTTTACAAAATTTAAATTTAGAATCAAAATCATCCACTTAAACGTGTGAATCCAACGGGCCATTAATGTCATTTCAAACTGAGTGAAAAATGGGATTGTCTTACTCTAACCCAGTTCTAATCTCTCGCGTGGCACTCCTTTTGCTTAAGATATGTTCATGGTGATGCAATTGAAGAAGCCAGAAAGCTACACGCAATTGACATACCATATATGAAATTCAAGAAAATTTATACAAAAGTTCATGAACAATATCTTGTTAGCTACAATTTATACGGGTGATATGAACACGTAGCTTTTGTCTAAGAGTTTTCAAGAAAATCCAAGATAACAGAATAAAAAACAGGAAGAACGTTTCTATTAATCTTTGCTTTACAACAAGTTCGAATACCAAAATGACGCTAAAAGCTAAACAGGTAGAACGGTTCTACTAATCTATGCTTTAGCGCATATATGATCACTTGGTTCCTAGGTTCAAGCATGTTCAACGACCCATCTCATACATTTTCCTGAAATACATTAGAGCACAAGGGCCATGTCACTTTTTCTTTGACACAGCAGCAGCGATACCACCGGCAATCAATCCAACAGCAGTTGCAGCGATGCCAACGCCAATCACACCATCTACGAAACGGAGAATGTCTTAGTTCATTTACTCACAGCATAAAAGAAACTTGCATCAGAGCTTATGACATGAATCATGCTCAAGCTGGATATTAAAAATCATTTCTATAGTATCTCGTATAGGGATTACAGCCATAAGAATGACAGGCAGCAACACAAGCAATAAGGGTGATAACGGTAATAACAGAGGTGCTGAAACTAATAATTACCAATAGTTAGTACAGCTCTCTGTGTGGGATGACTATAATAATCCCACTGCATTACTTGATATTAGCAATAGAAGTATGTGGACCTCGAGTTGTGTGCAACGCTCATGTTTGAACATATATGTGTAAAATATGTTATAGAAAAACATTATATACTACGACTGATTGTTACCCCTTGTGATCCGGTCTTCAATTGCCTTTTTAAGGGTCAGTGCCTGTCTCCAATCAGGTGCAATCTACAAAAGAACCATTCACAGTTACAAACATCATAAATACAATCGATGCTTGAGACTACACGATAATTTTCATACTGGATTGTTTTCATTATGATCAAAGAATAGCAAAGCATTTTCCCACCATGTTGTTTGCAATACGATAAAAAATCAGCACGTGATTATTGAACCACAACATGTTAGAATTCGCAAGAACATATTGCATGTTTAAAATCGAACTTTAAATGCATCAAAATAAGCATTTGGGCATTACAATTTACAACTAAAGATAGATAACCAAATAGGGTAAATATATTTCTTACCATTAAGCACTGTTCAACAAGTTCTCTACTCCTTGAATAGTCTCCACTTCTGTAATGCCCAACAGCTAGAAGATAAAGCTTTTCTCTTAGCTGAAGAGGGCTGTTGTTGCTATCAGTCACAGAGGCTGCAAATAGAGTGTTCACAAGTCATTCAAAGCATAATGAAGCCATAAATTGAAGAGCATCATGCAGATCCATTGCCTAGCTAAGAACATAAATGGAAAAATCATGAAAGGGTTAAGAGGCATTTGATGATGAATATATTTGTTCACCTTCAAGCATTGCTATCCCCCGCTGTACGTCTTCTGGCTGTCTCGAGTGAACAAGCGCCCACGACAGACGCATGATGCATTCTTTCACTAACTCATCAGATGAGCCGTTTTGAGCCTCAGCAACCTCTCTTTCACAGCCCTGAAATGTACAAGTCCGGTAACATTTAACCAATCACAAAACATTCAATGTGTGATATGCAGCATGACTACTCTACTGCCATCACACATTTCTCAAAACAGAACTGAATTTGACAAAATTCCCAACACCAAAATTATCCATAAAAATCGCCCATTTCATTGATAACTAGTATGCCCACAAGTAATAAATTCTACAAAAGATCCAATCATTCAATATTAGAATTGTATTATTTTTAGAAAGACTAATTCTGGCACTTAATACAAAATAGATAGTAGATAACTACCATACCCATATAAACTTACTTTCATGTAATCTCCTCCCTCATAGATAGGCACATAAAAGGGATTTGTACCTCATTTATCAGCAATTTCTCTTCTATTAGCCAATCAAATGCAGTTAAAATTATGACTATTTAGCAAGTTAATATCGATCCACCCTCTATTTACACAGTCGATACAATTTCAGAATTTAGAAGACCTGGGTAATTTAATTGACCAGAATCAATCAAGCAACGACTAATGACTATTCCTCACCGTGTGTTTAACATGCCAAAACAAAAATTTTAGTTCCAAAAAAAAAATTTTAGTACCTCATTTATCAGCGCGTTTCCCCCCCCGGGTGTTTAAAAGCCAAAAAAAAAAATTTTAGTTCCAAAAAAAAAAAAAAAAAGCTTCCAAATCCTAACCATAAACCCATAAACAGTTTGATTAGAAATAAAATTCTAGCACTGAAAAGATTTTTACAAGATATTGAAAAGAAAAACCCTCGTGTTCTGATGAAACGAATTTCCAGAAACCAATTCTTAATTCTTCTCAAAAGCAATTATGATTGAGAAAACAAAGAACATTTAAGAGAAATCGTTGAGACTCTTTTACGCAATTTTCAAGCTAATTTTACAGTACGGTTCACCTATTATTCTCCTGGAGACAAAATTGAAAGCCATATTCGAGGAAGTAGAAAGATGTTCCTTACGGCGATAACGTCGCGATCGCACCAGGGGATCTGGTCGCTGCCGGAGAAGAAGGTTCCGACCGACTCGAAGAATTTCCCAATCTTTGCTTCCATTGTTGCTTGTTTTGTGGTTTCTTTCACTTTTTGATGGAGAGAAATGTGAAGAGAAAACGCAGAAGAAGTTTGCAAACAATTTATTGGTTGCGTTTAAAATTCATTTTAAAATAATTTTTTTTTTATAAAAATAGAAATAAAAATATTTTTCATTTTAAATAAAAATAATTTTTAAAAATATATTTAT